>NC_134354.1:68776328-69001328 GCF_048569485.1 Anomaloglossus baeobatrachus
GGGGTCTGCCGCAGACCTCCAGTTATCATGACAATCCATTGGCACCCCGCGATCACGTCACGGGGCCGCCGATGGGAGCGGGGAATAGCGTGCTTCCATCGGCGCACTGTAAATTTTGCTGTCAGAGATTGACAGCGGGATTTAACTGTTTATCAGCCATGACCATATCTCCAATCTACCCGTAGCTGTTAGAGGCACGTCATCTAATCAGACCAGACAACATGTGCAGAGAAAGAAGTGGGCTCATTGGGCTATCCCGCATCAAAGGCAGCTACATATCCACGCACCAGTGTGTCCAAGGTTTTGTAGTGGTTAAACAATTATTACATTTAAAAGGGCCCAATTAATGAATGATTTTATGCCATTATCTATATATATAATTGCCTTATTCTGTCTGTCTGTCATCAAAATGACGTCATTACAGTGACAACCGTCGCATCGGCCACTGGGCTCGGCCCGGCCCCGCCCCCCCGCACAGATTGGACGCTCGGCTCATCCTGGCCCCACCCCCCCCACGGATTGGACGCTTGACCAGGCCCGCCCCCCCACGCATTGGCCACTTTGCCAGGCCCCGCCCCCTCACGCATTGGACGCTTGGCCTGGCTGCGCCCCCCGCACATATTCCCGGAGCCCTGACTCCTAGGTGAGTGCTGCACCCCCGGGAACCCACACCGGCAACCCAGCCGAGATATACCCTCGCGTTGCTGGGGTTGCCGGCGTATGCTGGTAACCATGGTACACATCGGGTAACCATGGAAACCACTTTGCTTAACTACCCGATTGTGTACCATGCTTACCAGTGTATGCGGCTCCCTGCCCGTTCAGATCGTTGGTCTCCCGCTGTCAAACACGCCGATGCGTGCTGCACAGCAGGAGACCAACAAACAAAAAGTAAACCAGCACTGTCGCTTTGAATAGTAACCTGATGTGCACCATGCTTACTAGCTTACCCCGACTCCCGACACACGTGTCCCGGAGCCTGCGTACGCTGGTAACCATGATACATATTGAGTAACTATGGAAACCGCTTTGCATAGTTGCCTGCTCGGCCACGCCCCCCACACACGTTGCCCGCTCGGCCACGCCCCCCACACACTCTGCCCACTCGGCCACGCCCCCCACACACTCTGCCCGCTCGGCCACGCCCCCCACACACTCTGCCCGTTCGGCCACGCTCCCCACACACTCTGCCAACTCGGCCACGCCCCCCACACACATTGGGCACCTATACACCTCCCCCCAGGACTACTCCACCTAATAGACACCCACTCTGCCTGCTCAGCCACGCTCCCCACACACGCTGCCTGCTCGGCCACGCCCCCACACACTCTGCCCACTGGGCCACGCCCCCCACACACATTGGGCATCTATACACCTCCCCCAAGGACTAATCCACCTAATAGACACCCACTCTGCCCGCTCGGCCACGCCACCCCCCCCACACTCTGCCCGCTCAGCCATGCCCCCACACACTCTGCCCGCTCGGCCACACCCCCCACACACATTGGGCACCTATACACCTCCCCCCAGGACTACTCCACCTAATAGACACTTCCCTCCAGGACTATTCCTCCTATTATCCTTCTCTCCCCCCAGGACTACTCCTCCTATTAGACTCCTATCCCCCCAGGACTACTCCTCCTATTATCCTCCTCTCCCTCCAGGATTCCTTCTCCTATTATTCTCCTCTCCCCCCAGGACTACTCCTCCTATTATACTCCTCTCCCCCCAGGACTACTCCTCCTATTATACTCCTCTCCCCCCAGGACTACTCCTTCTATTATCCTTCTCTCCCTCCAGGACTCCTCCTCCTATTATTCTCCTCTCCCCCAGGACTATTTCTCCTATTATACTCCTCTTCCCCTAGGACTCCTCCTCCTATTATACTCCTCACCTACAGGACTACTACTCCTATTACCCTCCTCTCACCCCAGGACTACTCCTCCTATTATACTCCTCACCTCCAGGACTACTCCTCCTATTATTCTCCTCTTCCCCCAGGACTACTCTTTCTATTATACTCCTCTCCCCCTAGGACTACTCCTCCTATTACCCTCCTCTCCCCCCAGGACTACTCCTATTATACTCCTCTTTCCCCAGGGTTACTCCTCCTATTACCCTCCTCTCCCCTCACGACTACTCCTCCTATTATACCCCTCACCTCCAGGACTACTACTCCTATTATACTCCTCTCCCCCCAGGACTACTCCTGCTATTATCCTACTCTCTCCCCAGGACTACTCCTCCTATTATCCTACTCTCTCCCCAGGACTACTCCTTTTATTATACTCCTCTCCCCCCAGGACTACTCCTCCTATTATCCTCCTCTCTCCCCAGGACTACTCTTTCTATTATCCTGTTCTTCCCCCAGGACTACTCCTCCTATTATACTCCTCTCCCCCAAGGACTACTCCTCCTATTATCCTCCTCTCCCCCCAGGACTACTCCTCCTATTATCCTCCTCTCTCCCCAGGACTACTCCTTCTATTATCCTGCTCTTCCCCCAGGACTACTTCTCCTACTATACTCCTCTCTCCCCAGGACTACTCCTCCTATTATCCTCCTCTCCTCCCAGGACTACTCCTCTATTATACTCCTCTCTCCCCAGGACTACTCCTCCAACACACACACTGCACAAAACATACCTCCCCCAAAACACACACATACCCACACAAACCGCGCAACACACACAGCACCAAACACACACACAACGCTGCAGACACACAGCGCTCCACAGGCAACGAAACACACACAACGCAACACACAAACAACACCGCTCTCACACCCCCCACACCCAGACAACACCCAGAACATTTACAGCGCCCTACACAAACACTTGGCATCTGCACACAACAATATCTATATATATATATATATATATATATAACACAATTCATACATTAACTACACAATAAATTCTAGAATACCCGATGCGTTAGAATCGGGCCACCTTCTAGTTTTATTATAAAAGTCTTGAATAGCCACATAATATTGGCTTCGCTAAAATTTTCCAACTTTTGGCTTTTTGACACCATTTTCGCCAAATCAGCAACAAAGTTATCAGAGCTGAATTGTTAAATACATGAGGTGCAGCAGCGTTTGCTGCACCATAAATCTTACTCCAGCAGTGACCGAAGTAGGATTTGTGACAAGATGAATACAGAGATGTATGCCACTCATCCGGTGCTCACGATTCATGAAGAGGAGTATATATAGCTTTATCAATCATTAGCATACGACTCCAGCACGTCTCTTCATCAAGACTGGAGTGAACAACACCAGTCATGATGATTTGGGCTCAAACAGTGTCTTCCAAAATATTCAGTCTTTTGTGCAATGTCACTACTGTCTACAATATTTTCTAATTAACATTGATATACTGAATAATACTGATCAAAATGTTATTCTGACCTTAGAAGATCATGTAGCTACTATCTCTCCCTTTCTACCAATAACATCTGAAGGCAATATCAATAGCTATGAGAAGATTAAAGTCCTGCCATGCCAGCAGATTTACAGTACACATTATGGTAATTGATGCATAAGGGGTCTTTAATTTTTTAGGAGCTATTTAAATACAACAAAAATGGCTTGCTGAGACAAAACTAAGCCATAGGCAAGTAAAAGAATTCCAGGCCTTCCACAAAAAACGATAAAAAATACAGTAGACAATAGAAACATTTGCGGCTTCATAATTTTTCAGCAATTTGCTTTGTGCCTTGAAATTCCAGTGTTTTTAATTATAACTGTTGTCACCATCTCTGCAACACAACTGTATTGAACAATTTCTGATTTCATTCATGTATATTGCAAAAAAAAGTCCACCACTATTTGACAAAATGCAGAAGATTGCAAAATCCAGAGAAGTCTCAAATGATGCGAAACGCGCGTCAGGCATTTTAAAGATAATATGTAATGTGCACTGTACATACTGTACATATATGTAATATACACTGTACTGTGTATTTATTGTTACTCAACTTTAATATGATACATTCAAGTTAGCAAAGGGATTTAAAATGTCAAAAGCAAATCCAGAGTTGTGATTCTATATGGCCCCCATGTGATAATAATTGTAAAACCTCGTGTTACCTCACTTTTTCTATTCCCTACAGGCCATAATTCAATGATATAAAAAATATTATCCTGAAATATTTACCAGTAGAAATTCAGAATACTATATGGGGAAAAATCATTGTAGGTGGGTATAGATCTGTTGCTAGAAGAGAGCGGTCTTTAGGCAATATTCTCTCACCTAGCCAGCTTAAAGTAAAATCACACAACATTAGTGGCTAATACCAAATACCTACACAGTATGAAATATAAAAATTATGTATTCTTTATTTAATGAATTGTTTTTGTACTATTAAATGCCATTTTCATGCTCTGTATCAGGTCACCTCTATAGCTCCAACCATCCATGTCAGTGATGGTTTTACATACAATTCAGTCATTTAATTTTTGTCTTTTTTAAATGACATTGTGATATGTGCCTTGATACTATTATGTGTAAAAGAAAAAATGTACATGTTTTTTTTTCCGTTTCATGCATGTATTGTTCATATAATGTGTTTCCCATTGTTCAATTATTTATACTTTTTGAGGTTCATTCATTATTTTTCTCACAGTTCCCTTTTCTATCCTATGACTGAAGGCGTTTGTCACGTCAGAAATTAGTCAGGTTTTACTAGTCGATATGTGATTCCACATTTTTAAGTTATGTTGACATAAAGAAGACTATACTACCTTTATGAAGGTGTCGGCATTTCTTTTTTCTAATGTCTACCTTTAGAATCCCAGTCTTGGGATCGCTTTGTGTCCCAACAACTGTAACCACAGCGGTCAGCAAGTTATTCTCTGTTTTATGCTGAGGGATGTGACGAGTCAGCATTTTGCTTCCTATATGAAGGTGAACTGTTCTTGATTAGGCCAGATGTATTGGTCCTATTGTTTACCAAATCAAGAAAAGATAACCATTGTCTCATCCCAGACTGATCGCTGCTTTATTGTCTGTAAATGTGTATTGCCTCAGCCCCTCTGACTGCATAGTTCAGAGGAAAATTAAGCAGTTGTATTGAACTTGTGATCAATGAGAGAGCTGCCATCTCCACCAATCCTGTAAGAACCAATACCATGTATTGAGAACTGAGAGCTATAAAAGGAACTTACTCCTATCAGCAGTATTATTATTAATTTATCTGCCCCCAGCAAAGGAATTTCGACTCCAGCTGGGGAATCACAGAACTGTACCAAAAGAAAGGATTCTACATGATGTCATCCTAGGAACCTAGGTTCCGACTAAAGAAACACAGAACTGCCTCCTAAGCTTGCCGCTAGCTCTTCTCATTGGGTGACTGCCAAAAGCAGGGTGCTGCTAGACTGGAAGCCTCGAAGATTCAAATCCTTGGTGAGCCAGCGGAAGGGTGAGACTCTGTTGCTTGTACCATCTTGTGGTTTGTTGGGAATGTACTATACGTTTTTGCCTGTTGGTGAACTAATAAAGTCTTACTAATGTGTGGTTCACTCACCCTGTGTCGTCTGAGTAGGGTTTTGCCCACGAGGAAGGAGAGTGAACTTTAGTTTGATGAACTCTGGTCCATGCAGTCTTTCTAAAGACAGACAGGCCAGTGGATAAGAGCATTCACTAACCCTCATGTCTCCACAAGGGGATTACATGCTTTTTTTTTTTTTCAAATCACCATTGAAAGAATATGTACATTTTCAGTGCCAATTTAATTTTTAACTAAGATGCATATATTTTTGGAAGCAAGCCATAAGCAGTAATGTTTTCAGCTTGCAAAAATCCATGTAGGCAACAAAGTGAGTATGTGGAAGGAGGTGCCCTGGTCAGATGAGAACAAAGTAAAAGTTTTTGGGCTACATGCAAAACGGTATGTGTGGTGGAAAGCACTGTACATCATCTTGAGAACAACATTGCCACCGTCACACATGGTGGTTGCAGCCTCATGCTGTGGGGAGGCTTTTCTTCAGCAGGGACAGGGAAGCTGGTTAGAGTTGGTGGCAAAAAGGATGGAGCTAAATACAGGGAAATCCTAGAGAAAAGCCTGTTAAAAGCTTTAAAACACTTAAGATTGGGGCGTAGGTTCACCTTCCAGCAAGACCACAACTGTAAACATACTGCCAGGGCTATAATGGATGTGGATGGTTTAGATTAATGGCCCAAACAAAATCTAGACTTAAATCCCATTGAGAATATGTGTCAAGACCTGAAAATTGCTGTTCACAG
Source organism: Anomaloglossus baeobatrachus (assembly GCF_048569485.1). Lineage (NCBI taxonomy): Eukaryota > Metazoa > Chordata > Amphibia > Anura > Aromobatidae > Anomaloglossus > Anomaloglossus baeobatrachus. Next base: position 68,782,576 of record NC_134354.1, read on the forward strand.
ATCTCTCCATCCAATCTCACTGACCTAGAGTTTGTGTGCAAAGAAGAATGGGCTAAAACTTATGCTTCTAGATGTGGAAAGCTGGTAGAGCTATAACCAAAAAATATTGGAACAGGTATTGTAGTGAAATGTCCTACAAAGTATTGACTCAGGGTAGGCTCAATACAAATTCAAGTAAAAAATTTCAGATTTATTTTGTTAATGTATTTTAAAAACCATGTATCATTTCCTTGACACTTCACAAATATTTGCTACTCAGTATTGCTACAAGTGCATCTCAGTAAATTAGAATATCATTAAAAAAGTAAATTTATTTCAGTATTTGAATACAAAAAGGGAAACACATATATTATATAGAGTCTTTACACACAGAGTGATCTATTTCAAGTGTTTATTTCTGTTAATGTCGATGACTATGGCTTACAGCCAATGAAAACCCAAAAGTCATTATCTCAGAAAATTAGAATATTATACAAGACCAACTGAAAAAATGATTTTAAACTCAAATGTCGGCGCCTCCTGAAAAGTCTGTACAGTAAATGCCTCAATACTTGGTCGGGGCTCCTTTTGCATGAATTACTGCATCAATGCGGCGTGGCATGGAGGCGATCAGCCTGTGGCATTGCTGAGGGGTTATAGAGGCCCAGGTTGCTTTGATAGCAGCTTTCAGATCATCTACATTGTTGGGTCGGGTGTCTCTCATCTTCCTCTTGACAATGCCCCATAGGTTCTCTCTGAGGTTTAGGTCAGGTAAGTTTGCTGGCCAATCAAGCACAGTGATACTGTAGTTGTTAAACCAATTATTGGTACACTGGTGCCAAGTCCTGCTGGAAAGTGAAATTTCCATCTCCAAAAATCTTGTCAGCAGAGGGAAGCATGAAGTGCTCTAAAATTTCCTGGTAGACGGCTGCGCTGACTTTGGTCTTGATAAAGCACAGTGGATCAACACCAGCAGAGGACATGGCTCCCCAAACCATCACTGATTGTGGACACTTCACACTAGACATTAAGCAGCTTGGATTGTGGCCTCTCCACTCTTCCTCCAGACTCTGGAACCACGATTTCAAAATTAAAATGCAAAATTTACTTTATTCTGAAAACAACACCTTTTACTACTGAGCAACAGTCCAGTTCTTTTTCTCCTTGGCCCAGGTAAGACGCTTCTGGCGTTGTGTATTGGTCATGAGTGGCTTGACACAAGGAATGCGAGACTTCTAGCCCATGTCCTGGATACATCTGTGTGCGGTGGCTCTGGAAGCACTGACTCCAGCAGCAGTCCACTGCTTGTGAATCTCCCTCACATTTTTTAATCACCTTTCCTTAACAATCTTATCAAGGCTGCGGTTATCCTAGTTGCTTGTGCACGTTTTTCTACCACACTTTTTCCTTCCACTCAACTCTCCATTAATATGCTTGGATACAGCACTCTGTGAGCAGCCAGCTTCTTTAGCAATTACCTTTTGTGGTTTACCCTCCTTGTGGAGTGTATCAATGACTGCTTTCTGGAAATGCCAAATCAGCAATCGTCCCCATGATTATGTACTCTACTAAACCAGACTAAGGGACCATTTTTAATGCTTAGGAAGCCTGTGCAGGTGTTTTGTGGTAATTATTCTAATTTTCTAAGATAATAACTTTTGGGTTTTCATTGGCTGTAAGCCATAATCATCAACATTAACAGAAATAATATGTAACTATATAATATATGTATTTCCTTTTTCTACTGAATTACTGACATAAATGAACTTTTTGATGATATTCTAATTTATTGATATGCACTTGTAAATCACATACAATATCAATCAAATACATTTAACTTTTTGGGTGAACAGCCAGCTTCTTTAGCAATGACCTTTTGTGGCTTACCCTCCTTGTGGAGTGTGTCAATGACTGCTCTCTAGACGTCTGCCAAGTCAGCAGTCTTCCCCATGATTTTGTAGCCTACTGAACCAGACTAAAGGACCATTTCAATGCTTAGGAAGCGTGTGCAGGTATTTTGTGGTAATTATTCTAATTTTCAGAGATAATGACTTTTGGGTTTTCATTGGGTGTAAGCCATAATTATCAATATTAACAGAAATAATGTGTAACTCTATATAATATATGTATTTCCTTTTTCTACTGAATTACTGACATAAATTAACTTTTTGATGATATTCTAATTTATTTATATGCACTTGTATATCATATACAATCCCCATAAAATACATTTAACTTTTTGGATGTAATGTGAAAAGATGTAGATAGATAGATGTCATTTTTAGCTGTGGACCTGAGTTAAAAAATAAAATATTGAAGACTTTTTGGTATTTTGTTATTAATGAGAAAGCTTTTTACAATAAGACCCCAGAAGATGGATTACCTCTTTTCATAATAACTGAGCATAATATTTGCCCAGGAGCTCAAGAATAGTAATTAAAAAATGTATAGCAATGTAAATGGTCGCCCATTAAGTACCGTTGATGTAATGGCAAAGGTTAGTGGAAGTCAGAGCTCGATTCAGTGCTGGTGCTGGAAAGATAAGAGTACAAAGGGCACTGGAGGATATTTGAATACAGCCACTTATCACCGAGGTTTCTGAAATCCATTATGCAATGTATAATGTTTTTGCTTTTAGCGCTAACATTGAAACTTCTTTTATGTGTGTACTAATTTATTAGCATCAATTTGTAGCATCATTTAAGCAGTCATTTTTAATGAGAAAAGAAAAAAAAAATCGGAAGCCATTAGCTCAACCTCAATAAACCCTTTATATAAAAATAGAACATCTGTGCCCGCTAACATGAATATGCATCCTGCCCATCCCTGCATTTTCTCCACAACAGTAAATTATCAATTTGCTTTAATAGATAATTACAGGTAACATCCGTTCCTCGCTTTTGTTTTTATGTTTCACATGCATATTGATAGAAATAAAGCACCGATTGACTGAATTACGCTTTTCTTTCTAATAGGTGGCACAAAGGAACTTGCTACCACCTGATCACGCCCAATCTCTTCTACAGCTACAAAGAATGAATATATGGAGCCTAATTTACTAAATATATAATATACAGATCATGTTCTTCACATTACCCAATGAAGGAATGTATTTAAAGTAATCAAAACAGGCTTAGGCCTCTTTCACATGTCAGTGAAAAACACACACATTTTTCACTGATGTGATAAATGTGTGTATGGCCCTCCGTGTGCTGTGATTTGGCACACATGTGGTCTCCTTGTGCTATCCGTGATAATACATAGAGATAAGGCACTTATACTCACCTGTCCACACCAATGCTCTCCGTGGTGCTGAAGTCTTCAGTGATGCTGTGTCTGGCCGCCGCTGTCTCCCCTCTGCAGCTACTTTCAGGTTGGTTGTGCAGTGCATATGCATGAGCATAATTAGTTGGCCTGGAAGCAGGAGACAGCAGTGGCTGAAGACAGCATCACTGAAGATGGGTGAGGTTAGTGATAGCACAATGAGATCAGGCACTTCTACTCACCTGTCCACGTTCCTACTGTCCATGGTGCTGATCTCTCAAGCTCTCCTGTCTCCAGTCACTGCTGTCTCACCACTGCTGTTTCTCGCGGTGCAGTGAATATTCATGAACATAATTAGCCGGTCTGGAAGCAGGAGACAGCAGCGGCTTGAGACAGCATCGCTGGAGACAGGTGAGTAAAAAAATAATTTTATTTCAAAGATACGTGTTTTTTCTGGTACGTGTTACACGGATCACACCAATGTGTGGTCCGTGTGACATCAATGCTGCCGGGGAAAAATGGACATGTCTCCATGTGGACACGCCTGTGCACCGCATGGAAACATGATCAGTAAGAAATCACTGGTGTGTGCGCAGACCCATTGATTTTAATAGCTCTGCATATGTCCGTGATTCTGGTACATAGAAAAACAGTAACATATGTACCAGAATCACTGATGTGTGAAGGAGGCCTCACACAGTACCCAGTAGCCTCTCAATATTTTATCAAATACGATGGTCCAAGCTGAAGACTCCCACTAATGAGCAAGTGATGAAGTGGTATCCTCTATTGAAATTCTTTTATTGGGAATTTGTTAGTAGAATCTACCCTCCTAAGCAGTTTATATGGGCATATAGGTCTTATATGTAAATGAGGTGTTACAGTCATATGAAAAAGTTTGGGCACCCCTATTAATGTTAACCTTTTTTCTTCATAACAATTTGGGTTTTTGCAACAGCTATTTCAGTTTCATACATCTAATAACTGATGGACTCAGTAATATTTCTGGATTGAAATGAGGTTTATTGTACTAACAGAAAATGTGCAATCCGCATTTAAACAAAATTTGACCGGTGCAAAAGTATGGGCACCTCAACATAAAAGGGACATTAATATTTTGTAGATCCTCCTTTTGCAAAAGTAACAGCCTCTAGTCGCTTCCTGTAGCTTTTGATGAGTTCCTGGATTCTGGATGAAGGTATATTTGACCATTCCTGTTCACAAAACAATTCCAGTTCAGTTAAGTTTAATGGTCGCCGAGCATGGACAGCACGCTTCAAATCATCCCACAGATGTTCAATGATATTCAGGTCTGGGGACTGGGATGGCCATTCCAGAACATTGTAATTGTTCCTCTGCATGAATGCCTGAGTAGATTTGGAGCGGTGTTTTGGATCATTGTCTTGCTGAAATATCCATCCCCTGCGTAAGTTCAACTTCGTCACGGATTCTTGCACATTATTGTCAAGAATCTGCTGATACTGAGTTGAATCCATGCGACCCTCAACTTTAACAAGATTCCCGGTGCCGGCATTGGCCACACAGCCCCAAAGCATGATGGAACCTCCACCAAATTTTACTGTGGGTAGCAAGTGCTTTTCTTGGAATGCCGTGTTTTTTTGCCTCCATGCATAACGCCTTTATGTATGACCAAACAAGTCAATCTTTGTTTCATTAGTCCACATGACCTTCTTCCAAAATGTAACTGGCTTGACCAAATGTGCTTTTGCATACCTCAGGCGACTCTGTTTGTGGCGTGCTTGCAGAAACAGCTTCTTTCGCATCACTCTCCCATATAGCTTCTCCTTGTGCAAAGTGCGCTGTATTGTTGACCGATGCACATTGACACCATCTGCAGCAAGATGATGCTGCAGGTCTTTGGAGGTGGTCTGTGGATTGTCCTTGACTGTTCTCACCATTCTTCTTCTCTGCCTTTCTGATATTTTTCATGGCCTGCCACTTCTGGGCTTAACAAGAACTGTACCTGTGTTCTTCCATTTCCTTACTATGTTCCTCACAGTGGAAACTGACAGTTTAAATCTCTGAGACAACTTTTTGTATCCTTCCCCTGAACAACTATGTTGAATAATCTTTGTTTTCAGATCATTTGAGAGTTGTTTTGAGGAGCCCATGATGCCACTCTTCATAGGAGATTCAAATAGGAGAGCAACTTGCAAGTGGCCACCTTAAATACCTTTTCTCATGATTGGATACACCTGCCTATGAAGTTCAAAGCTCAATGAGGTTACAAAACCAATTAAGTGCTTTAGTAAGTCAGTAAAAAGTAGTTAGGAGTGTTCAAATCAAGAAATTGATAAGGGTGCCCATACTTTTGCACCGGTCAAATTTTGTTTAAATGCGGATTGCACATTTTCTGTTAGTAAAATAAACCTCATTTCAATCCAGAAATATTACTCAGTCCATCAGTTATTAGATATATGAAACTGAAATAGCTGTTGTAAAAACCCAAATTGTTATGAAGAAAAAAGGTTAACATTAATAGGGGTGCCCAAACTTTTTTATATGACTGTAAGATCTATGGGTCAGACACTGATCTCCCTGAGAATCAGCCTCCAGAAATTATTGTAAGTGAAAGAAGACATTACCAGTGTGAAACATGTAACGACTGACTGTTACGGTCATCTCCCTATTTTTAGAGACTGGTGACAGCTTTTGAATTGGAGCGTCTCATCTCTATCTGGGATTCTACATTTAAATGTGGTTTTGTTTCTCTTGGTACTAAAACAGTAAATGTCAGTTTTGCGACTAGCAGCTTTCCTGCAGGCTTGTCAGGTGCAGCTGCTATGTAGCTATGCCGCTTTGTGTTTAAGTAGCTAAGTTTCTCAGCAATCTTTGCTGAATATACAAATCCATTTGTATTCTGGCCACCTTGGTGGAAGAAGCTGTGAAGGAGCATTCAAGAAGCCGGACTTCATCCTTTCATTGCTGTCTCCCCTGTTTGTCTTACCTTTTCTTGTGTCAACTTAGTGCAGCAGTGGGGCTAACATCTCCCACCTGCCAATGCACTAGCCAGGGCTACTACAGGGCTTTTTTAGGGTCTCAGGTTCCTGCTCGACGACAGTTGAGGAGACTTTATAGGGCCTGGGTGGGAGTGTAGGGAGAGCTTCAGTGGAGGATAAAAGGTGTCCATCTACTCCTTTCACAAGCGCCAGGGGCCACCTTTGTTATTGTGTCCCTGGTGTTCCCCCCTACTTGTTGTATTGTTTTGTTCTGCATCAGCCATTTGTTGTTCTGAAGGCACCCGCCGCATCTTTTAGTGTGACATTGACAGCCTGCTCTCCTGATCTACATGTCTCACACCGGTAACGACCTTTTTTTATTTAAAATAAACACTGGAGGCAGATTCTCAGGGAAATCTATGTCCAGCCCATAGATCTTAACATCTCATTTACATGTTAAGAATAACCTGGATAAAATATCAGTTCGCAGATATCAAGACTTCATTTTAATCAGTTTCCTTTGACCTTCATGTCCATATAGATGACATTAGATGATCCGACTGACAGAGTCCTTTTAATGTTTTTGTGATTCAGTGGTGTCACATGATTTGTGTTTTTACATAAACCCTTCGTCTTTATGCTACATTTTCTCCCCCTTGAATGTACTTTGGAAACCGCAGTTTCACTTGGTGACGTACATCACATCATCACACACAGCAACCTTCAAAGGACCATTTTCTTGTTAAGTTCCAGGAGATTTCTGCAGCTCTCAGTAGGTTTGCTAACTCTTCCAATGATCTCCCTGACATTTTGGAACATTTGACAGGTGCAATTTAGAGCATATCATCAGTACAGGTGTGGACCCCACCTCTGAGACCCTTGCCTTGGAGATATTACATACACTGTATATTGCTGACCATCACTGTACATTTACATTAATGGTTCCTCATTTATGCATAACTTTGTGTGGGAGTTATCTAAATGAGTGCACATTGGTCTCCAATGTGAAAAAAAATCCTGTATACTCAAGCGTTGGAAAAAACAGATATCTAGTCACCAAACACTAGAAAAATGCAGTTTGCTGAATTTTTACCCTGAATATCTGTAAAACCAAAAATATGCACAGTCTCACTTTCCTATGCTATTCCTTCTTCATGCTGTATCCCACAGCTTGGTTGGTTTAGATTGGCTGCTATGTGAAAGAACAAGTCCTCTCAGACGTTTTCTGTTAAATCAGAATATATTTATGGATAACTGCAAGTAACTTGGCCACCAACAAAGTGTAGGAAAGGTAAAAACATTTTTAAGTACCTTCTATGCAAAAGATCCTCAAATAGGAGTGAGGAAGGTGTCCTTTAAGGGATGGTCCACTTTATCTTTAGTGTAATAGAAGTGTTGGGGACATGATCTTGCTACAATTACCGTATGTCATGTATTTAGGTTTCAGATGGGCTGTTCAAGCAAAATTTAAATTTGTCTGTTTGCATGTTTTTTAGTTATTCTCAATAAATGTAATGCCCCTTATTATTTTATGGGATTTTTTTAAACCCAGGAACATAATAAACGTACATATGTATAATATTCAGCTCACCGTGTGTACACCCACTCCTTTTAGCGTTGTTCTGCTTATGATTGCAGCACATGGATGGAGACACAAACTGCCCAATTACCGACTTCCATTGAGGTTTGGTTCAAGTCAGGGTCACAAACCGAACCTTACCTAAGGTTCGAATGTGCCCTGTAAACCAAACCTCCAAAGGTTCACTCATTTCTAATGAAGACCAGAAGAGTAGCAGAGGTGGCGGTGAGGTAAGCAGTAAGCTGAGTATAAGGATTTCTTTTAAGGCCCCTCATGGTTGAAAAAAATGATGGCCAGCATGCGGGTAAATTTAAAATAATCAGTATTTTGGCGGGTAAGGATTTTTTGAAAAATTCAAATAGAATTCAGCTTCACTATAAAATATTTGCTCACATCTAGTTGAGGTTCCTTTGACATTACAAAGGTTGCCTTTATATTAAGAGCTTGAGGGGAGTTTGCTTTCAGGGCTACAAGAATGTTTGTAACTAGAGATGAGAGAACCCTAACAGTAAAAGTTGGGGTTTGTATCGAAACCTGGGTATCCAGGGCTCAAACCCAAACAGTCTTTTAAAACAAAGTCTGTGCCTGAGTTTGGGTGCTTGGCTATGCTCATTGCTTGATTCAGTAAGAGCCACTGGCAGTCTTTGGATGGCTCTCACTGGGGGTCAGAACAACATTCTCAGATACTGTACCCCCCCCAAAAAAAAAAATCCCCACCCTCTCCCAGAAATATGTGGGGGGGGGAGCTGAATTAGCCAATCATTGACTTTCATTATATTTATTACTCAAGTTAAACCTGTTAAGTTGACTTATATTGGGTTCGGGGGCCGGAAAGTCAAGTATGGGTCCCAAAATGAACTTTTAACTACAGATCAGCCAAACCTAGAGAACCCGAACATACACTGGTCCACTCAACTCTATTTGTAACACCTTCAATTTGCAAAAAAATCTAATTTTCTACGTAATATCAGTAAAGCTGTCAAATTTGAATTTCAAGAGGCCTGCTTTTGTCTGGTAGATGTTACTTACTCATGAGGATTCCCACAATGTTTGCTCTTCGAGAAGTAAAAATAAATCAAATAAAACAGAATAATAACACACCAGGCAAATAATAATAAACATGATAATAATAGAAACATCATTGTTCTCCTATTTTGCCATCTACGATTTCTTCCACGAGCACATGCAGTCATAGATTACTTTATATATGGTAATTTCCACTCATTTGACACATCTTACTATTCCCATCTCCGTCACTACCCCAGTAATGTCAGTATGATTTACCTCTGATATCCCCTTATTGGTTTTCATGAGACTCATCAGTCGTCTAACACTGCCGGGATCATCCTTGCGCCTTTTCCTAGATACCGTCTTTATTTCCTCCCCAGGATTGATCTCTTCATTACTCTGCTTACGTCCATCTTAACCTCGATAAGTGTCAAACAGCAGCTTATGAAAGCCAGGCTGCTAATTCAGACAGGTTGAGAGGATATCTAATACCCAGGCAAATAAGGATATAACACAAAACACTTGTATGACCTTCAGCCGCAGCATCGTTTTATCATGGAATATGACTTGACAGCATGCTGATGGGTTGTGCACTGTACGGCTATAACTCTTGTCTGCACATGACGTTCTTCTCTAAGAGGATAATGACTGATCCTATCTCCTATAGTATGTCTTTTCTTCTGCAAATATATAAAGATGTTTCCCAATTTAGAACGCAAAAAAATGGCCACCTAAGCATAATATGTCACTAAGTGCCGACATTCAGCAAGAGGGTTAATATAATTTCTACAACTTTGCATTCAAAGCCTACAACACCAACACTTTTTTATTACCCTGAAATGAAAATGTGCTTTTTACTTGTAGATTTCAATGCAACTAAGTATTAAAAAAAGCCAAGAGTTATTTAGGTGCACATAACTGTCATGCTGGGGACTAGGATCTGACTAGAGAAGGGACCTCTAAGCTGGCTCTCACACTAGGTAGCACCCAGAGCTAACCCTCAACCCAGAGGTACACTCGATGGTATTGAGGTCTGAGCCACCAGCGTGGCCCTATTTCCTGTCCAAGGCCCTGATGTAACACCCTTCACACCCACCACCCAAACGTCGGGCTGGATCAGTAGTCACAAAACCTCACCGACAAACAACACAGACTAAGGGGGACAACAGAACTCACTCACACCAAGGGTAAGAAGAAGGTAACTAAACAACAGGGTAACTTCCATACCAAACCACAAAAGGCAGCAGCAACAGCAGACACCTCCTTCACTCTCCAGACCAAGCTCCAGAATGAATTCTGAATACCTGGCACCCTCTGCTGGGAGCAGAGGGTATTTATCCAGGAGCAGAGGTAATGAGCTTGCTGCTAACAGAGAAAACTGATATTAACCCCATGTATGCCAAAAGTAAAACCCACATTTAATGTGTATAGTCTCAGATGGAATAGTAGAGACTCCGATCCTGAGCCTGTCCCTATTCAAGGGAGATGACCGTGATAACAATGCACGTACACTTTGTTACATTTTCTGTAATTTCTAAATGACAAAAATGCATTTATCCTGTACTGAACAGAACTAAGATTGTGTATTAACGCTATAGACCTGAAACAATCTGAGGCCACAGATCATCACTTACATATGCAAATTACATCCTACGTGAGGCATAAAATATTTCTAATTTCCTAGAACTGCAGGTGTCATATACTGGAATTATTATGGACGGTCTAGTTATTATATTCTAAAATCACATTAGGATTAGCTCAATGATGTTTTACGTGAATTAGCAATTGCTTCACTGCAGGTATTGTCAGCAAGATACAGTGGGGGGCTTAGATATTAACCCAACCATGGAAATATCCAACATTGTTATTTGTCATACTCTTTTGGGTAGGGGTGACTGCGTTTAAGGCTAGTTTCACATGTCCAACAATCACAGTCCGAGCCCAGAACGCAATGTCCGGATCGGCTGTGAGTCTGATGACCGCCATTCTACAGTTTTATAAATATGTATGAGGCTGTTGAGTTCAGGTAAGGAGGTCCAAACTTTGTGGTGTGGAACTGACTTTAGAGTAAAGGGGGCTTTACACGGTAGCAATTTGTAGCGATAGCGAGCGTGTAAGTACCCGCCCCCGTCGCGCATGTGATTGTTTGTGATCGCTGCCGTAGCGAACATTATCGTTACGGCAGTGTCACACATACTTACCTGGTCGGCGGCGTCGCTCTGACTGCCGAACAATCCCTCCTTCAAGGGGGAGGGACGTTTGGCATCACGGCGACGTCACCGCAACGTCACTAAGCGGCCGGCCAATCAAAGCGGAGGGGCGGAGATGAGCAGGACGTAACATCCCGCCCACCTCCTTCCTTCCTCATTGTGGCCGGCGGCAGGTAAGGACACGTTCCTCGCTCCTGCGGTGTCACACATAGCGATGTGTGCTGCTGCATGAGCGATGAACCACCTGGACAAACAACCCTTACCGATTTTTGAGTTTGGGACGACCTCTCCATGGTGAACAATTTTCACCATTTTTGAGGTCGCTTAAGGTCGCTGGTCAGTGTCACACGCTGCGATATCGTTAATGACGCCGGATGTGCGTCACTAACAACTTGACTCCGACGACAAAACATTAACGATATCGTAGCGTGTAAAGCCCCCTTTAGTTTACAGGCAAAAGACAAGCAGTTAAATTCTCCTGTCCATTAGCAGTGGTAAAAACCACAGTGGATTACAGCACAACACACGTGGATAAGAATTTGTATGTCCCATTCACATGCCGAAGAAGTTTTCCGCATAGAAATTGACCAGGGGTGCAAAGTTTTCAAATCTCATGCATGTCAATTTCTCATGGTGATTTACACTGTGGATTTCACTTTTCATAGTTTCATAGTTTTCAAGGTTTAGTCCATCAAGTTCAACCCATAGCTTAACATGATTGATTCACAGGAAGACAAAAACCCCATGGGGCAGATACTAAGCTCCATATTAGGGGAAAAATTCCTTCCCAACCCCATATATGCCAATCAAACTAGTTCCCTGAATCAACGCCAATCAGAGAATCTAGTGCACCTATCCTGCAATATTATATTTTTACATTATTGATTTTGTTCCTGAAGAAGGAGTTATACAGCTCCGAAACGCGAAGAACTATAAAATCAGATGTTTCAATCTTCATCGATCTTCAGTGATCTTCTTCTGTCAGAGCGGATTAACCCTTTTCTGCCATCTACTTCATCATTATATTTTTCAAGAAAGACATCCAGGCATCTCTTGAATTTTAGTTGTGAACCAACCATTACAACATCATGTGGTAGAGAGTTCCATAGTCTCGCTGCTCTTACATTAAATAATCTATCTGGGATTACAACTAAGCCTACTTTCCTCTAGATGTAAAGGGGACAGGGGTCCCTCAAAAAGGGGGAACCTAGGCTATCCCTGACTTCTGAATTACTCCTGAAGGTGGAAACATCAAAGTCCCGTGCCTTATTATTCTCCTGATAAGATCAAATCTATTTCCCCCAGAGAAGGACGGGTCAGGAGTGGAAACACAGATTAAGACAGACAGTGGATAATAAAACCTCAAACACATTGCAAACTCACAAGAATAAACAGTAAGAGACAAAGGAGAAAAGCAAGAGCAGGAAGGTAGTAATAAAAATACAACAAGGGTTAACACCACAACTGCTCACAGTAAATATGCACGAAGCCTCACCGGCCACTTATCACATTGGAAGTTTTAGTTAGTGGCTAGATGTATTGACTACTGAATCCCCGAATTAAACTATTTTTCATTTTTATTTAACTCATCAGAAGAAGTAGCTACATGTTTCATATTATCTGTCTGTACTTTTGTAGAGTTTTATGCTATAAAAAGAGGCACCGAAATGTAATTAATCTGTAGAACAGATATTTTTGTTTAATGATTCTTGGCAGCAGAACCAATAATTGTAATTAAACTATTGTTCTCTTCCATAAATCTTCTGTGACCCGTTAGTCCCCATTTTTTTTTTAAATAACCTTGAAAAATGAAGTTCCAAGAATCTGAAGCAATTTGTAATTTTTATGTCGTCATCATTATCGATTTCTGTTGTTTACAAATGATTTGTGTTTGCGTCTTTGAATTCAAAGAAAAAAAATTCACAAAATTTAAAGGTTGAACTTAAAAATGTAGAAACAGATCCTGTTCCTGTATTGATTTTGGCCTAATTTTAATCTAATACCAAACAAATGACCGGGGCTGAGTATATGGAAATGCGCCCAAATGGGGTCACTCTTATAGCTTTTGACAAATTCTGCTCATTATCTAGAATTTGATGATTTATTGATCCCATTTACAATCAGCAGGACACTAAATAAGTCAATCTTGTAGCCATAAAAATGAAGAAAAAACAAAAATATACCTGGGAATATAATGCAAAAATACATGGAAAGTATGTTGGGCTGTAAATATTTGTTCATTTCACTATCTTCGAACATAATTTCAATTAGCATAAATAATGATGCATTTGGAATGACCTTCTGCCAGCAACATATGTCGGAATTTTGAAAATGTAATTGTGAAATATTTTGAAAGTAGATGGAGAGACAGATGGAGAATAATAATAAAAAAATAGATCCAAAATGATTTCCGTTTTAGTGTCTCTAGCTGTATTTCCATGATAGGAGGAAGTTTTTATTAGACTTTAATTGAACTATTTTTTTAAATTAAACTATTATAAAATAGCTGATGATTTATGCTGAAATTGAAGCAATAATACCACTGTCATGATTCCTATGCGCAGAACATTCTGTATCGTTCGCTATGCTCTTCTGCAGAGCCGGTGTATGTTGCAGAGTGTTTTACAGGATGAATGCTCTGGGGGTTGTTTTACAGCACTGGTTTCACGCTGTCCGGGGAGGTGCTCACGCAGATGCTTCATGTTCCCGGTGATTGCTCTGCTTCTTTAGGGAGTGTGTTAGCTCAGGACGCTGCCAGTCGTACTTCCTGGTTTTCAGTTGTGATGTTGGCTCCCATGGTGCTCAGTGTTCAGATCTTGGCCTCTCGACTCTGGACTGTTGTTGACCGGCCTCTGCCTGTCCCCACCTGTTTCTGTTGTAACTTCCTGGCTTCTGACCTCAGACTTCCTCCTGACCACGTCCCCGTTTGCTCCTCGTATTCTTGTGCATACTCTCCTGGAACTCTGACCTTTGGCTTGTACTTTGATTTCATCTCTGTCTGCCCCCCGTTTACTGTTGTGCCCTCCTGGTTTACTATCTCGGCCTGTCTGACTACCTCTCCATTTACTACATGCAAGTAATGTCCAGCGCCACCTTGTGACAGTCATCACAATTACATGTTTTTCAATGGCTTCAATAAAAGTCTATAAAACTCTGAACCTCACATTTGCTATACATGCTGGGAAAGCCTCACAATTGTATATATTGGGCTCCACTCACCAGATGGATGCCAAAGGAATCATGTTATGGCACATCCCTGACCGGTATAGAGTTCATATACTTTGTTTTGCTGTATAATGTATTATAGTAAACTTAGATTTTTTACGTAGAGGCTCCAATTTTTTGTTCAAAATGACAGTTTGTGGACAAGCAATGTTATGGTATACCTTTAAAGAGTTATACATCAAAATGTTGTGTTGGAGGAGCTTATTTGGAAACCCTTCCAATTTATACATTAAGGAAAAATTAAACAAAAGAATAGGGTGTCCTATACTATTAACTAGTATATTAACAGTTCCATTACAATTTACCACCATTGGAATGCACAAACATGTTTCTGACAGCTCTCTAAAACTACAGTGGGGTAGATATGCCACCTGTCCTTTCCATGGCCACCCAAGGAAACTACTGCTCCACTGACAAGGAGGCTTCAGAGCTCCTATATTGGTTATTATGGAAGTTTCCGCATTGAAGCAGACAAACATCAAATATTGGTCATTCATTTTCTTGATAAATGTTGAATGTAGATGACTGATGCGGAAAAAGCTTTTTGATGGCCTTTGACCTTTTTGATTTAACCCTGGTTGCAGGTTCTACTAATCCTTGATGCTTTTAGTGACCAGTAGTATACAGATATGTCCACCAGAGAAGGGCAAATCTGATGAAATTTACATTTGGAAGATTAGTTGAAATTCAGCCAAGAAATTAGATGTTCATCAACCTTATTCAGTGCAAATCGAATGTGTTTTGTTATGTTCTGAGTTCTCTCATTACCACACAGCATAATCAACACAATATAAAAATACATAGACAGTTGAAACCAGAAGTTTGCATACACTATCTATTAAGGCACATCTGCATGTTGTTCTTCCTATCTGACATGAAATCAGGTTAAATTTAGGTTAATTAGGAACCAAAATTATTTTTATTTGCCAAATGTCAGAATAATGAGAGAGAGAATGTTATAAGGCATTTTTATTACTTTCTGAAAAGTCAAAAGTTTGCATACATTTCATTGGCATTTGGTATCATTGCCCTTAAACTATATGACTTGGGACCAACATTTTGGATCTCCTTCCACAAGATTCTCACTATAGTTAGTGGAAATTTGCGCTCATTCCTCCTGACAGAACTGTTGTAACTGAGCCATGTTTGTAGCTTTGCCCATAAATTTTCAACAGGATTGAGATGAGGGCTTTGTGATGGCCACTCCAAAATATTGACTTTGTTATCCTTAAGCGACTTTGTAACCAGTTTGGCAGTTTGATTCGAGATATTGTCCATTTTTAAGACCCATTTCCACCCAAGCTTTAAGTTCCTGGCTGATGTCTTGAGATGTTGCTTCAGTATTTCCACACAATCATCTTTCCTCATAATGCCATCTATGTTGTGAAGTGCACCAGTCCCTCTTGCAGCAAAACAACCCCACAACATGATGCTGCCACCCCCGTGTTTCACAGTTGGGATGGTGCTCTTAGGCTTCAAAGATTCTCCCTTTTTCCTCCAAACATAACGATGGTCATTATGGCCAAACAGTTCAATTTTAGTTTTTTCAGACCACAGGACATGTATCCAAAAATAAAGGTCTTTGTTACTGTGAGTATTTGCAAACATTAATCTGGTTTTTTTATTTCTATTTTGGAATAGTGGCCTTTCAGCCCATATTAATACAGTACTTGGTTCATTGTGGATAATAACACAATCTAACCAGCTTCAGCCAACATAGGTCACGGACCTCTCCCTATTATTGGAGACTAGTGATAGCTTTAGGACTGGAGCCTCTCATCTGCATCTGGGACTCTACATTTAAAAGTTGTTTCATTTTTCTTGTTGCTGAAACAGTTAATGGCAGTTTTGCTGCTAGCAGCTTTCCAACTGGGCAGGTCAGTTGCAGCTGCTCTTCAGCCACACCCCTTTGTATTTCAGTAGCTAGATTTCCCAGCAATCTTTGCTGATTATACAATACCATTTGTATTCTTGCCACCTTGGTGGAAGGAGCTGCTGTGGATATCTTCTCCATTTCGGTTATTTTTCCCCTGTTTGTCTCGCCTACTTTGTTGTTGTATTACTGCATTGGTGGGTCAAATGAACCTGACATTCCCACTTACTAGTCAGGACTATAGTAGGGATTTTTCAGGGCTTCAGGTATTCCTGCTTGGTGACAGGTGAGGAACCTGTATAGGGTCTGACTAGGAGTTCAGGGTACAGTGGCAGGTAAAGGCAGGAGGAGTCCCATCTTCCCTCACACTAGTACCAGGGCCCACCATTGTTATTGTATTCTTGGTGCCCCCCTTGTTCGTGGTGTTGCAGAGGTGAGCTTTTGTTGTGTGCCAGACATCTTCTGGTCTGAACGTGCTTCTGCTTTTGTTATTGGGTTGATATACACATGTCTGGCCAAGGCCTGTTAGTCTCTGCTATAGAGAACCAATCTCCTTCCTCAGTGCTATGATGGTTGGACATTCCCATCTTGTTTGTACTTGCATATAACTGTTTGTACAGATAAACAACGCACCGTCAGGAATCTGGAAATTGCACCCAAGGATGAACCAGACTTGTGCAAGTCCCCAATTCTCTTCCTTGGCTGATTTATTTTGACTTTCCAATGATGGTACACACAGGTGCAGGGTGTTTCAAGTGTGCATTAAAATACATACACAGCTGTGTCTCTAATTAACTCAGATGTTGCCAATAAACCTATCAGAAGCTTCCAAAGACATGACATCATCATCTAGTCTGTCCAATATTGTTTACAGGCATAGTACTTGTACATATGCCATAGTAATTAATGTAGACTTTTGACTTTGCAGAAAGTTATAAAAATGTCTTAAAACATTCTCCCTCTCTTGATATTCTGGGATTTTGCAAAAACAAATAATTTTGGTAATCCTGATTGACCTAAAACAGGAAAGGTGTATTCTGATTTCATGTCAGATAGTGAGAAAAACATGCAGATGTGTCTTTTGAGTGTATGTGAACTTCTGGTTTCAACTATACGATTATCCACCAGAAATATTAAGTTGAAGATTCCTTCTTGGAGACTTGATCCTAGGTTCATTGGGCCATACAAAATGATCTCTGTTATTAATCCAGTCGCCTTTCATCTTTAGCTGCAGCAAGCACTCAAATCCATAATGTGTTTCACAGGTCATTGCTCAAGAAGTACCGTATTTTTCGGACCATAAGACACACTTTTTTTCCCCCAAATGTTGGGGGAAAGTGGGGGGTGCGTCTTATGGTCTGAATATAGGGCTGCGGGGAATGAGGGTGCTGCGGTGGAGTGGGTCATCGGCGGCACGAGCAGGCTGTAGCAGCGCCTGCCGTGACCACGTGGGCCCGCTCATTACATATGCATGCCCATGATCCCACCCATCATCTCTCAGCGCTGAAGCAAGCGCTGACAGGTGGGTGGGATGATGGGCGGGGGAGCATGCATAGTAAACAGCCGGCCATGATCACCCCTGGCAACTACAGCCTGGAGTGATCATGTGCAGCTGTATTCACTGCTCCCCGCGCATCATCATCAGCGCGGGGGGCAGTGAATAAGTACGGTACACTCACCGGCCACATTCGTGCAGCTTTGCGATGTCCTCCCGTCTGCCAGTCAGCTGATCTGTGTAGAGAGCGGTGAGCACAGCGGTGACGTCATTGCTGTGCGCGCTGCTAGCCACGCAGGTCAGCTGACCGGCAGACAGGAGGACGAGCGGTGCTGCAGGGAAGTGACTGTGACTGCTCTACACAGAACAGCGGCGCTGCTGCAGCCACAGACAGTGGGAGGAGCAATGCTGCATGGAGCAAGGAAAGGTGAGTATAAACATTTTTTTTTGTGTGATACAGGATACAGGCCATATAGCAGAATGGGGATAAATTCCAGGATAAGGGCATATACAAGGATGGCAGTATATATCAGGATGGCAGTATATATCAGGATGGCAGTGTATATCAGGATGGGGGCATATAGCAGGATGGCGGCATATAGCAGGATGGGGGTATATAGCAGGATGGGGTATATAGCAGGATAAGGGCATATACAAGAATGGCAGTATATATCAGGATGGCATTATATATCAGGATGGCAGTATATATCAGGATTGTGGCATATAGCAGGATGATGGTATATAGCAGGATGCCAGTATATAGCAGGATAATGGCTTATACCAGGATGGAGTACATATACAAGGCAGGAGGATCATTACCAGGATGTGGTACCTTAGAAGAGAATTTGGGGACATTACCCCCATAACAGTGTCAGCAGCAGATTCTCGCCCCATAACAGTGTGTCATGACCACATTTTTTGCTTAAAATGTTATTTTCCCATTTTCCTCCTCTAAAACCAGGGTGCGTCTTATGGTCCGGTGCGTCTTATAGTCCGAAAAATACGGTATGTTGCATCTTTGGATCCGTCACTCTTACTGCCATCTCCACTTATTGTTGATGGAAATTTACAGTGTCAGGCTGGCAAGAATCATGGATTCTTGTTTTGTTTGTCATCCTCTCCAATATTTATTACACTGGAAGGGTTATGGGCCAGAGAAAAAAATATAGGTACAAACAATGGAGGTTAATGCCAATAGGTTAGTGCATTCCTTGCATGCATCTCATCCAGATAAGCTTGGTCCTGAGGGTCTGGAGGCACGGCCTGACTTAAACTTGGGGTGTTATGGGATCAGAAGCTAACAACACATTGTGGATCGCAGATCCACTTTAGTGCCGCATGACATTTACAATTACTTGGAGCATATTTAATCCATCCTGCACTGTAGGAATTAAGGTTTATGTCTATTCTGCAGTGATCTAACAGGTAGTTGTAACCTCAGCTGCAGCTACTCCGTTCTGCTATAAATATTTGTTCCTCACTCCTCCTTATGTCGGCTATATCTCATTCCTTAGCTGTTCAAGTTGAAGGAACTTGTCTCTGCAGAACTGTGGTGTTGTTCCTGTTGTAGCTGTGAAGTTCCTGTTGAAGAAATCTTGTTGCGTCTTTCCTCACCTGTTTGTCTTACTTACATTGTGTTGTCTTATTTGCAGTGGTGTGACTAGACTATTGCCGGCCTTTACTAGTCAAGGTAAGTTCTGGGCCAGCATGGGCTTAGACATGTGAACAGCGCACTGGCGGAATGACCCATCTAGGAACATTAGGGAGTACAGGGATCAGCCTGAGGTCAGTAATAGGAGGTGTCCTCGCTCCCCTCTCCCTAGCACATCATTGTATCATTTTCCTGGTGTACCATGTGTGTTGTGTCACTTGCCAGTGGCCCTTCCCTCCTCTGGTGTGACTATACCCTAGTGTTCCCGCTGTCTTGCACTGCTCATTGGGAGTCCTCCTGTACCGCCCTGCGGGCTCGGCTGCGACTGCCGAGCCGCTCGCATCTGTGCTCGTACGGTGGGTGGTGGCTCAAGCTCCTCACGGACCCAGGGGTCACGTCGCTCTGCAAGGGGGTTGGCGCCACACGCAGGGACTTGACGGGGAGTTCCACGGCCAGGGCCGCGGTGGTTTGGTTTGTGATGTAAGTTCGTGACGCCACCCACGGGTTGTGGTGAATAGATGGACACCACCGCTGCCGTTCACTAGGCCTCCCTGGGACGGTGTTGCGCAGCTTGGTGTTGACCCCTGTGTGGGTAGGGGAGTGATGGTCCCTGGGGCCCGAGGGAGGTGCGGAGGCGTGGGAGCGAGTGCGGGCATATGCTGGTACGGTGCGGCGCGGTGCACGGCCCGAAGGCACTGGTGTACTCACTATGACACAATACACTAGAGTCTCTGGTAAACCAAACGGGATGATGAACAGGGCTCGCAGACGGCTGCAGCTTCTCCCTGAACGGGTTGGTGGTTTCCGCCTTTCTCCTGCACCTTGTTATATGAATTTTTGACTCCTATGCCTAAGCAACGGTAGTCCACTCCCCGGCTTGCTGATTGTCGGAAGAGCCCTGTTTGCCCGCAGACGCTGGACCTTTGGGTCTCTATGCCTTGGCGGTGGCTTTACCCTGTATGGTTGGGCTGTTGTCTTCTAACGGGTCTTGTGTGGGATAAGTCCTTAAGTCCAGTCCTCAATCAGTTGATTTGACTCGGCCCTGTCAGTTTGGGGCTTTGTACTGGGTCTGAGTACCCCTCATGGTGCTCCGGTTTCCAAACGGTTCCCCGGTTTGGTACCGGCGGCCCACCGCCCGACCTCGGTCCCTACGGTTCCACCGTCTGTAATCCCAGCTCCCGCTGGTGGCAACCACCGTCTGCCTCCTTGCCAAAGGTGACTGGGCTCCGACGCAGCCACCTGAGTAGACTGTTGGCAGGCCTGGTCACAGGTCTGCCCTTGAACTCGTCCTCCCTCCTTCACTGCAAGGCTACTCTCTACACTGCTCTAGAACTTGCATCTTTTTCCCGCCTCCAGGCCTGTGAACTTTTCAGTGGGTGGAGCCAACCGCCTGGCTCCGCCCCCTCTGGTGTGGACATCAAACCTGGAGGGTGGTGACAAGGGTTTCTTGGTTGCCTGCTGTCACCTACTCGGGGAGGGGTGTGTGTGTGTGTGTGTGACTACCTGGGACGACCTGACTAATCCAGGGTGTCACATTCCCCCTTGGTTTAATGCAGAATATCCGCAGGCTGCCCGTCCATCACTGGTTTGTTTTTGTTTTCTGAAAGATAAAAACGGGAACACAGTCCAAGTATACTAACGGATGTACAACTTCAAATTTTTAACTTTTCAGATCTTCTCTTACGGGAGGAACATACTTGAACGTTACGAACATAAAAACATTTTTATTAATACGGGAAATGGGACCAGGTCCTTCACTCACCCACCCAAACAACCTGAACCTTGATGCTGCCCCTAAGAAGTGGGCAGCACCCCTTTTCCCCAGTCCAGGAACGGGCCCAGGTGTTACCCAACGGACTGGGTGCAGGTTTCACATCTGCCTGACTTTTAGAGGCCCCACATCCAAGGGGACTCCTGACTCGGAGGATGGCCACTGGTTGTAGTGGTGGCGGGCCTCGGCCATCTATTTCCCGCAGGCCCATCCTCCAGTCTGCCTCTCCGGAGGCTGTGAAACCGGAAGGCCAGTTAAGGGAAGGTATTATTTACAAACCCAATAGTTTTTGGGTGGCCTGCCATTTCTCGGCCTTGTCTTTTTGTAAACGGGGAAAAAAACAAAGTCCCAATGGGGACGGGCAGTAGGGTCCCAACCGGGACTGTTCAACTTTGACAGCCGGGTTCCGCTGCCTTACTCTTGGTCTTCATCTTCATACTCCTCCTCAATGGCAACCTCAGGGCTGTACGGCGGGGGAGGGGACTGGGAGCGCTCCGGGACATCCTGGCGCACCCTCCTTTTAACACTGAGGACAAACCAGCCGCCCTCCCCGCAATGCCGGGTGTAGGTCACCAGGTCCCCTGCAACCAGATCCCGATCCGGATGACCCAACGGGAGGTGGGAGTTAACATCCCGTCGGGAAACAAACACTTCGGCCCCCAGGAAGATGAACCCCCATCCACGCTGGGGGTCAAACCGGCGGATGTGGCCTTGGAAGGTCGGGCCCCGCACCCGGTAGGTAGGTAGACATCAAACCTGGAGGGTGGTGACAAGGGTTTCTTTGCTGGCTGCTGTCACCTACTCGGGAAGGGGGGTGTGTGTGTGTGACTACCTGGGACGACCTGACTAGCCCAGGGCGTCACACCTACAGTCACATCGTGACACATACTGTACTATATAGGGTGTAAAGCGACATGTGTAATAAAGTCAAACAGACAAGGTGTGGCATGTTACAGCAATAGCGTAGTGCACATATACAGTTTATGTAGTGCAGATGTTTAGTCTTCGGCTGATCAAGGTAAAGCCCACTTTACACGTTGCAATTAGTTGTACAATCGCATTTGCGATGTGACACGCCCAGGTTGCATACGGGATCTTATGAGATTGCACGTTGGTCGTTCATTTGCTGTCACACATGCATTAGTAGTCTATGTTAAATTGGTCAATTTTATGTGTGATCCTTTAGATCATGTGTTCTGTGACGTATGCATTGGGCACCTTTTTTTTTTTTTTATTTATTGACTTGCCAAGCGTGTGTAATGTGTAGGGATGCGTTTTTACTATGTCATCTGCCGTTCAGCTCTGCTACATGGCCGCTAACAGCAGACACAGACAGCCATGTAGCAGAGCTGAATGGCAGATGACAGCAGACACAGACAGAGCCGCACTGTCAGAATGAACTCGGGTGAACTTCACCCGACTTCACGGTCATGCTGCGGCTCTGTCTGTGTCGCGCCCTGATTAGCGGTCACCTGTGAAGGACTCACCGGTGACCGCTAATCTCCTAAATTACTGAAGTTAGCAGCCCTCTCTCATACTCACCAATCCCCGATCCCCGGCGCTGCACGGCGTTCACACTGCTCCGGCGGTTTTTACTGTTTTGAAAAAGCCGGCCGCCCATTAAACAATCTCGTATTCCCTGCTTTCCACGCCCACCGGCGCCTGTGATTGGTTACAGTGAGACACGCCCCCCACGCTGAGTGACAGGTGTCACACTGCACCCAATCACAGAAGCCGGTGGGCGTGTCTATACTGTGTAGTGCAATAAATAATTAAATAATTAAAAAAAACGGCGTGCGGTCCCCCCCAATTTTAAAACCAGCCAGATAAAGCCATACGGCTGAAGGCTGGTATTCTCAGGATGGGGAGCTCCACGTTATGGGGAGCCCCCCAGCCTAACAATATCAGCCAACAGCCGCCCAGAATTGCCGCATACATTATATGCGACAGTTCTGGGACTGTACCCGGCTCTTCCCGATTTGCCCTGGTGCGTTGGCAAATCGGGGTAATAAGGAGTTATTGGCAGCCCATAGCTGCCAATAAGTCCTAGATTAATCATGTCAGGCGTCTATGAGACACCCTCCATGATTAATCTGTAAATTACAGTAATAAACACACACACACCCGAAAAAATCCTTTATTAGAAATAAAAAACACAAACATATACCCTGGTTCACCACTTTAATCAGCCCCAAAAAGCCCTCCATGTCCGGCGTAATCCAGGATGCTCCAGCGTCGCTTCCAGCGCTGCTGCATGGAGGTGACCGGAGCTGCAGAATACACCGCCGCTCCGGTCACCTCCACGCAGCTAATGAAGACAACCGCGCGATCAGCTGCTGTCACTGAGGTTAACCGCTGTCACTGGATACAGCGGTGGCCGCGGGTAACCTCACTGACAGCTCAGCTGATCGCGCTACTCACCGCCGCTCCTATCACCTCCACGCAGCAACTGAGGTGAGTAGCGCGATCAGCTGAGCTGTCAGTGAGGTTACCCGCGGCCACCGCTGGATCCAGTGACAGCGGGTAACCTCAGTGACAGCAGCTGATCGCGCGGCTGTCTTCATTACCTGCGTGGAGGTGACCGGAGCAGCGGTGTATTCTGCAGCTCTGGTCACCTCCATACAGCAGCGCTGGAAGCGACGCTGGAGCATCCTGGATTACGCCGGACATGGAGGGCTTTTTGGGGCTGATTAAAGTGGTGAACCAGGGTATATGTTTGTGTTTTTTATTTCTAATAAAGGATTTTTTCGGGTGTGTGTGTGTTTATTACTGTAATTTACAGATTAATCATGGAGGGTGTCTCATAGACGCCTGACATGATTAATCTAGGACTTATTGGCAGCTATGGGCTGCCAATAACTCCTTATTACCCCGATTTGCCAACGCACCAGGGCAAATCGGGAAGAGCCGGGTACAGTCCCAGAACTGTCGCATATAATGTATGCGGCAATTCTGGGCGGCTGTTGGCTGATATTGTTAGGCTGGGGGGCTCCCCATAACGTGGAGCTCCCCATCCTGAGAATACCAGCCTTCAGCCGTATGGCTTTATCTGGCTGGTATTAAAATTGGGGGGAACCGCACGCCGTTTTTTTTAATTATTTAATTATTTATTTCACTACACAGTATAGACACGCCCAGCGGCTGCTGTGATTGGGTGCAGTGTGACACCTGTCACTCAGCGTGGGGGCGTGTCTCACTGTAACCAATCATAGGCTCCGGTGGGCGGGGAAAGCAGGGAATACGAGATTGTTTAATGGGCGGCCGGCTTTTTCAAAACAGTAAAAGCCGCCGGAGCAGTGTGAATGCAGTTCAGCGCCGGGGATCGGGGATCGGTGAGTATATGAGAGAGGGGGATAGACTGACATGGACAGAGAGTGAGGGACAGAGATAGTGACGGACTGACAGAGATTAGTGAATGACAGATATTGTGAGGCGCTTCAGAACGCAGCTTTTCAGCTGCGCTCTGAAGCAGACCTTTTATAAGCTGAGCGCACATAGCATCAGACACCAAAATCGTATGAGGGATGTCACACGTTACAATTCACTAGGTTCCTGCAACAAAACGCTCAATTCTAGAGAATGATACGATGTGTTTGCGATCAACGGTTTTGCGTTCAATCCTGATCGCACGTAGATGTCACACGCAAATACCTCACAAACGATGCCGGATGTGCGTCACTTACAACTTGACCCCAACGACGGATTGTGAGATATATTGAAGCGTGTGTAGCGGGCTTAACTAAAACAACATTGATTGTGATTTTAGGGTCCATTATAGAATGCTACACCTACCTCCAGGGCTGTATTTTGCCTTCGTGCTGCCCTAGGCACTTTAAGTGGTCGCGCCCCTTAGTGACAACGTAAAACTGAGTTTTCGCACACGACATCTGTTTAAGGCAGATCTACTTTGTAAAACACTTGAAAAAGTATCAATCAGAAATGAAGGGCACTACCACCCCCCCCCCCCCAATGGGGATCACCACAGGCACATCAAAACATAGCATGAGTATAAAATACAGTATTCCCACCGTCCCCAATTATATACTGTGACTGTCACACTGCCCCTAATAAACTACACACTGCCCTCCCTTATAAATTATACCCACCACACCTTCCTCAATTATGAAATATGATCTGCACATTGTCCTCACATCATGCTGCCCCCTCCTCACAATGTCCCATGCATGCTGCCCCCTCATCACAATGTCCCATGCATGCTGCCCCCTCCTCACAATGTCCCATGCATGCTTCCCCCTCATCACAATGTCCCATGCATGCTGCTCCCTCCTCACAATGTCCCATGCATGCTTCCCCCTCCTCACAATGTCCCATGCATGCTGCCCCCTCCTCACAATGTCCCATGCATGCTGCCCCCTCCTCACAGTGTCCCATGCATGCTGCCCCCTCCTCACAATGTCCCATGCATGCTGCCCCCTCCTCACAGTGTCCCATGCATGCTGCCCCCTCCTCACAGTGTCCCATGCATGCTGCCCCCTCCTCACAGTGTCCCATGCATGCTGCCCCCTCCTCACAGTGTCCCATGCATGCTGCCCCCCTCCTCACAGTGTCCCATGCATGCTTCCCCCTCCTCACAGTGTCCCATGCATGCTGCCCACTCCTCACAGTGTCCCATGCATGCTGCCCCCTCCTCACAGTGTCCCATGCATGCTGCCCCCTCCTCACAATGTCCCATGCATGCTGCCCCCTCCTCACAGTGTCCCATGCATGCTGCCCCCTCCTCACAGTGTCCCATGCATGCTGCCCCCCTCCTCACAGTGTCCCATGCATGCTGCCCCCTCCTCACAGTGTCCCATGCATGCTGCCCCCTCCTCACAATGTCCCATGCATGCTGCCCCCTCCTCACAATGTCCCATGCATGCTTCCCACTCCTCACAATGTCCCATGCATGCTTCCCCCTCCTCAGTGTCCCATGCATGCTGCCCCCTCCTCACAGTGTCCCATGCATGCTGCCCCCTCCTCACAGTGTCCCATGCATGCTGCCCCCTCCTCACAGTGTCCCATGCATGCTGCCCCCTCCTCACAGTGTCCCATGCATGCTGCCCCCTCCTCACAGTGTCCCATGCATGCTGCCCCCTCCTCACAGTGTCCCATGCATACTGCCCCCTCCTCACAATGTCCCATGCATGCTGCCCCCCTCCTCACAATGTCCCATGCATGCTTCCCACTCCTCACAGTGTCCCATGCATGCTGCCCCCTCCTCACAGTGTCCCATGCATGCTGCCCCCTCCTCACAGTGTCCCATGCATGCTGCCCCCTCCTCACAGTGTCCCATGCATGCTGCCCCCTCCTCACAGTGTCCCATGCATGCTGCCCCCTCCTCACAGTGTCCCATGCATGCTTCCCCCTCCTCACAGTGTCCCATGCATGTTGCCCCCTCCTCACAGTGTCCCATGCATGCTGCCCCCTCCTCACAGTGTCCCATGCATGCTGCCCCCTCCTCACAATGTCCCATGCATGCTGCCCCCTCCTCACAATGTCCCATGCATGCTGCCCCCTCCTCACAATGTCCCATGCATTCTGCCCCCTCCTCACAATGTCCCATGCATGCTGCCCCCTCCTCACAATGTCCCATGCATGCTGCCCCCTCCTGACAGTGTCCCATGCATGCTGCCCCCTCCTCACAATGTCCCATGCATGCTGCCCCCTCCTCACAATGTCCCATGAATGCTGCCCCCTCCTCACAGTGTCCCATGCATGCTGCCCCCTCCTGACAGTGTCCGATGCATGCTGCCCCTCCTCACAATGTCCCATGCATGCTGCCCCCCTCCTCACAATGTCCCGTGCATGCTGCCCCCCTCCTCACAGTGTCCCGTGCATGCTGCCACCTCCTCACAGTGTCCCGTGCATGCTGCCCCTCTCCATGAGCTCCTAATGCTGCCTTCCTCTTTTCCATAATGACATCTCCATGCTGCCCCACTCATCATACTAAGACCACCACACTAACGCTTATGCTGAGACCCCCCTCAAACACACTACCCCACTCTTGATATTGACTCCCCTACATTGTTCCACTCCATACTGAGCCCACACATGCTGCCCCTTCTCCATAATGAGCTCCCAATGCTGCCCCCCTCTTATTCTGAGTCCTTACACTCCCCCCCATCGATATTGTCATTGCTCTATCCCTTAACCCTTGTCATCTGTCTCTAGCATTGGCCCCTCTCTTCCATTCCCCCAGCAGCAGCCTCTCTCCCCCCGCCTCCAGCAGCAGCCTCTCCCCCAGCATCGGCCTCTCTCCCCCCAGCCGCCCCCAGAATCAGCCTCTCTCCCCCCAGCCTCCCTCAGCATCAGCCTCCCTGCTCCCAGCTTACCCCAGCATCAGCCTCTCTCCTCCCATCCTCCCCCAGCATCAGCCTGTCTCCTCCCAGCCTCCCCCAGCATGAGCCTCCTCCAGCATCAGCCTCTCTCCTCCCAGCCTCCCCCAGCATCAGCCTCCCTGCTCCCAGCTTCCCCCCAGCATCAGCCTCCTTCCTCCCAGCCTCCCCCAGCATCAGCCTCCCTCCTTCCAGCCTCCCCCAGCATCAGCCTCCCTCCTCCCAGCCCCCCTCCTCCAAGCCTCCCCCAGCATCAGTCTCCCTCCTCCCCCTCCCAGCCTCCCCAGCATCAGCCTCTCTCCTCCCAGCCTCCCCCAGCATCAGCGTCCCTGCTCCCAGCTTGCCCTAGTATCAGCCTCCCTCCTCCCAGCCTCCCCCAGCATCAGCCTCCCTCTTCCCAGCCTCCCCAAGCATCATCCTCCCTCTTCCCAGCCTCCCCCAGCATCAGCCTCCCTCTTCCCAGCCTCCCCCAGCATCAGCCACCCTCTTCCCAGCAACAGCCTCCCTCTTTCCAGCCTCCCCCAGCATCAGCCACCCTCTTCCCAGCCTCCCACAGCATCAGCCACCCTCTTCCCAGCCTCCCACAGCATCAGCTACCCTCCTCCTAGCCTCCCCCACCCTCCTCCCAGCCTCCCCCAGCATCAGCCTCCCCCAGCATCAGCCTCCCAGCCTCCCCCAGCATCAGCCTCCCAGCCTCCCCCAGCATCAGCCTCCCAGCCTCCCCCAGCATCAGCCTCTCTCCTCCCAGCCTCCCTCCTCCCAGCCTCCCCCAGCATCAGCCTCCCTTCTCCCAGCCTCCCTCCTCCAAGCCTCCCCCTCCCAGCCTCCCCCAGCATCAGCCTCTCTCCTCCCAGCCTCCCCCAGCCTCAACCTCCCTCCTCCCAGCCTCCCCCAGCCTCAGCTTCCCTCCTCCCAGCCTCCCCCAGCCTCAGCCTCCCTCCTCCCAGCCTCCCCCAGCCTCAGCCTCCCTCCTCCCAGCCTCCTCCCAGCCTCAGCCTCCCTCCTCCCAGGCTCCCCCAGCATCAGCCTCCCTCAGCATCAGCCTCCCTCAGCACAGCATCAGCCTCCCTCCTCCTAGCCTCCCCCAGCATCAGCCTCCCTCCTCCCAGCATCAGCCTCCCTCCTCCTAGCCTCCCCCAGCATCAGCCTCCCTCCTCCCAGCATCAGCCTCCCTCCTCCTAGCCTCCCCCAGCATCAGCCTCCCTCCTCCCAGCATCAGCCTCCCTCCTCCTAGCCTCCCCCAGCATCAGCCTCCCTCCTCCCAGCATCAACCTCCCTCCTCCTAGCCTCCCCCAGCATCAGCCTCCCTCCTCCCAGCATCAGCCTCCCTCCTCCTAGCCTCCCCCAGCATCAGCCTCCCTCCTCCCAGCATCAGCCTCCCTCCTCCTAGCCTCCCCCAGCATCAGCCTCCCTCCTCCCAGCATCAGCCTCCCTCCTCCTAGCCTCCCCCAGCATCAGCCTCCCTCCTCCCAGCATCAGCCTCCCTCCTCCTAGCCTCCCCCAGCATCAGCCTCCCTCCTCCCAGCATCAGCCTCCCTCCTCCTAGCCTCCCCCAGCATCAGCCTCCCTCCTCCCAGCATCAGCCTCCCTCCTCCCTCAGCTTCCCTCCTGCAAGCCTCACCCTCCCCCTCCCAGCCTCCCCCAGCATCAGCCTCCCTCAGCATCAGCCTCCCCCAGCATCAGCCTCCCTCCTCCCAGCCTCCCTCAGCATCAGCCTCTGTCCCCCCAGCCTCCCTCAGCATCAGCCTCCCTGCTCCCAGCTTACCCCAGCATCAGCCTCTCTCCTCCCATCTTCCCCCAGCATGAGCCTCCTCCAGCATCAGCCTCTCTCCTCCCAGCCTCCCCCAGCATCAGCCTCCCTGTTCCCAGCATCAGCCTCCCCCAGCCTCAGCCTCCCCCAGCCTCAGCCTCCCTCCTCCCAGCCTCCCCCAGCCTCAGCCTCCCTCCTCCCAGCCTCCCCCAGCCTCAGCCTCCCTCCTCCCAGCCTCCCCCAGCCTCAGCCTCCCTCCTCCCAGCCTCCCCCAGCCTCAGCCTCCCTCCTCCCAGCCTCCCCCAGCCTCAGCCTCCCTCCTCCCAGCCTCCCCCAGCCTCAGCCTCCCTACTCCCAGCCTCCCCCAGCATCAGCCTCCCTACTCCCAGCCTCCCCCAGCATCAGCCTCCCTCAGCATCAGCCTCCCCCAGCATCAGCCTCCCTCAGCATCAGCCTCCCTCAGCATCAGCATCAGCCTCCCTCCTCCTAGCCTCCCCCAGCATCAGCCTCCCTCCTCCCAGCATCAGCCTCCCTCCTCCCTCAGCTTCCCTCCTCCAAGCCTCCCCCTCCCCCTCCCAGCATCAGCCTCCCTCAGCATCAGCCTCCCTCAGCATCAGCCTCCCCCAGCCTCAGCCTCCCTCCTCCCAGCCTCCCCCAGCCTCCCTCCTCCCAACCTCCCCCAGCATCAGCCTCCCTCCTCCCAGCATCAGCCTCCCTCCTCCCAGCCTCCCTCAGCATCAGCCTCCCTCCTCCCAACCTCCCCCAGCATCAGCCTCCCTCCTCCTAGCCTCCCTCAG
Source organism: Anomaloglossus baeobatrachus (assembly GCF_048569485.1). Classification (NCBI taxonomy): domain Eukaryota; kingdom Metazoa; phylum Chordata; class Amphibia; order Anura; family Aromobatidae; genus Anomaloglossus; species Anomaloglossus baeobatrachus. The sequence goes on from NC_134354.1 coordinate 68,812,473, forward strand.
CATCAGCCTCCCTCCTCCCAACCTCCCCCAGCATCAGCCTCCCTCCTCCTAGCCTCCCCCAGCATTAGCCTCCCTCCTCCCAGCCTCCCCCAGCATTAGCCTCCCTCCTCCCAGCCTCCCCCAGCATCAGCCTCCCTCCTCCAACTCTCCCTCAGCATCAGCCTCCCTCCTCCAACCCTCCCCCTCTCAGCCTCCCCCAGCATCAGCCTCCCTCAGCATCAGCCTCCCCCAGAATCAGTCTCTCTCCTCCCAGCCTCCCCCAGCATCTGCCTCTCTCCTCCCCATCCTCAGCCTCTCTCTCTCCCCAGCCTCCCCCCCAGCCTCAGCCTCTCTCTCCCCCAGCCTCCCCCCCAGCCTCAGCCTCTCTCCCCCCAGCCTCAGCCTCTCTCTCCCGCCAGCCTCAGCCTCTCTCTCCCGCCAGCCTCAGCCTCTCTCTCCCGCCAGCCTCAGCCTCTCTCTCCCGCCAGCCTCAGCATCTTTCCCCCCAGCCTCCCTCTCCCCCAGCCTCAGCCTCTCTCCCCCCAGACTCAGCCTCTCTTCCCAGCCTCCCCCCAGCCTCAGCCTCTCTCTCTTCCCAGCCTCCCCCCAGCCTAAGCCTCTCTCTCTTCCCAGCCTCAGCCTCTCTCTCTCTTCCCAGCCTCCCCTCAGCGTCAGCCTCTTTCTCTGCCCAGCCTCTCTCTCTTCCCAGCCTCCCCCAGCCTCAGCCTCTTTCTCTGCCCAGCCTCTCTCTCTTCCCAGCCTCCCCCAGCCTCAGCCTCTTTCCCCCCAGCCTCCCCTTGCATGATTATAGTGGAAAAAGGCATCGCAACGATCATCAACTAACCTGTAAGGAGCCCATACATTCTAGGCTCTGCCTCTGCCTTATCTTCTCCGGTGCCCGCCGCCCTGCTCTGGCTGGCTCCTCTTCTGGCTTGCTCCAGCTGCAGACGCGTCCTCCTCCGCGGCGTGTGTCAGCTGCAGCATTGGACGCTGCAGCACGGGGCAGTCAGCTGATTGTCGCGCCCGCGCGCCTCTGACCCCGGAAGTGAAGGCGATGGAACTTCCGGGGTTAATCAGCTCACCATGCCTGGCGCCCATGTATTTAAATAGACAGAAGTGCGCCTCCCCTCCCTCTCAAACCCCCCCCGAACACAGCCGAGTGTAACGGAGGGAGGGACGGGGGGCGGGGATGGAAAAAAAAAAAAAAAAAAATTATATAAATTTTTTTTTTTTTTGCTGCCAGAAAGTGCCGCCCCCCCGCAACGTGCCGCCCTAGGCACGGGACCACAGGTGCCTAGTGGCAAATACGGCCCTGCTACCTCACTAGGCTTTGATGGCTGATTTAGCACAAAGATCCCTCTCCACATAAGACACCAGTATTATAAATGGCACAGATTCACTAATTAGGTTCTTGGCAGCACAATTTGTAAAAAAAAAAAATCCTATCCACAAATGTCCAAGGATCATGATATCTTTTAGCCATTTGGTCAGTTTTCGGTACAGTTTCGTGGCTGTTGTTTTATGCAGCGGGCTGACACAACGTCATTCCATACTGTCTGAATACAGTAATCTATCATCTCAATAGACCACGATGAGAATTTTTTTTCGAATGCCAATGTAATCATGGCTGCTGAAAACCCCTTGAATTCTTTAGCAAACACAGCTGTTTTCCATTCGTGCAACCTACATACCTTTTAACTGCTATTGTGTAAGAGGAAAGAATGGAGGCCAGTCAGAACGGGTTCATTATTCCTTTAATCACATAATGTGTATTAAACAAGTACAATCAATAGAAATGCATTTACCATTTCTGAGATCATGAAAATACATTCCTTGCTCCAAGCGATTCAGGAAGAGCGAGAGAGATAGAAGCATTGTGGATGAAATAATGTGCAAACGTACGCTTTCTTCAGCTGGCTACAATAAGCAGAAACATGGCTACTGCTATTATTAATTGTTCTGTGTAAGGAGTTAGAACAGATGTAGACAATGCCACAATGTCCTCGGGACTGTTCAATTACCATTGTGGACAGTCATCTAAAATAAGTCAATGCATTGCTGACCCTTCCTCATTCTTAGATCTCATCTTCCCACTACCGCCATGTCAATGCGCTTTCTTAGAAGCCATAATAAGACCCTCGTAAAGATGCATGTGGACCTTCTGTACCTCCATATGCCTTTAAGACTGAAAATACTGTACAAATATGAAAAAAATGTAGCAGGCTCCATCTCAAGCCATGCTAAAAAAGGTATTTGAACTAGAAGAAGAGGTACATGTATGTAGTTTTCAAAGGATTGTTTGTTTACAAATAATGGAGCAATATTAGGAAATGCTAAAATGGTTTATCCAGAATAATAAATTAAAAATTATGCTTTTCTTTCTTCCAAATTAAAGAGTAAACGTGTGTAATATTGCAGCTTTGCACCATTTTACTATTCATGGTAGTGTTTTTGGAAGAAAAGCAGACGTATATATCTAACCCTGGAGAACCCTTTTAAAAATCAAACCTTTACATATCCATTTTGCTCCAATTGCTCATCTCTTCTAAGGTCCCTGCTGATAGGGCAGCACTGGTGACATCACATCTACAACAAGTGACCACTGCAGCCAATCGCTTGCTCAGTCATCTTATGGCATCTTGCGCATGACCTTTAAGGCCAGTCACATGTTGTAGACGGTATATTTCCAATATCGAAAAAATCTAAACGGAGCAGAAGAGAGGCAGCTCTGGAGTGGCAGGAGCATCAAAGGATGTTTAATGCTTATCTGTTATGTTTAAAGGAACCTGACAATTGATACATGCTATCAATCCAGAAACTCGCTGTATGATTTCAGCCCTTTATATATTTGACTCTGAGATGCTGCACCAACTCATACTTAAAAAAACCTGTAATGTCAAAAAAGGGTATTAAGCTGCAAATATGGGGTTAATCTTCAGGTCAATAGCACTCTGACGCCATGCGGCCACCTCACTGATATCTGCAGTTTATTCCTTCCATCAGCCTCTGGCTTTAAGTGATAAAGGCACAGCCGTAACATCTGCAGTCACTACTCAGTACATAGTGAGCAAGGACTGCAGCCACGAATCGACACTTACTGACAGCCGGCTCACAATGATGCACTGCTGACACAACACTCAGTCACTGCCAGGGTATGGCTACAACCACCACTGCTGTGAGGTGCTCTACGTTGCACTCGCTGGGGGTCATGGCGGCGTTGGACTCGGTTCACATTGCAGAGTCCAACAAGCTGCTTGGGATTCTTTAGTTGCACAGTCTGCCAGGGGCGTCAGCTTGTTCTGGCTTCACTGCTCTCCAACACAGCGGGACTGTGATCAGCTGCTGGGAGCTTAAGCTGCTGATCACCATCTCCAGCCTTTTATAAGGTTCTGATTCTGGGGCTGTTTGCCGGATATAGCTTTTCTTCCTGGTTCCTAGAGTTATCCTGTGTATGGCGATTTTCAAGTTGTGGTTCTGCGTGCTGTGTGAGTCCTCCAGTCATGTTATTATTTCCTAACTCTTTTGCATTACTTCCAAGTTCACATATTGTCCCTCCTTTGTGTTTGAGTGCAGTGTGCCTGAGTTTTCGTTTACTCTTGTCTGTGATTATTTGTGAGTTTTTGGTGACTGGGTTTATGGCCTGCTCCCTGGGTGGGGGAAAGTAATATCAGGGCTTGGACAATAGGAGATATGGTCACATTGGGGGCTCGACCCTGGCTACCATCAAGTCTACCATGGAGATAAGAGACAGCACAGGGACCCCAGCCTTAGGGTCAGCCTAGGAGACCCTGTTCCATCCATACTCCCCCTGGTTACTGTGTCATATCCATGACAGCCTCTCACTATGCTCAGGTTGGTGACTGAAAGCTAGAGGCTGCTGGGAGGAATAAAACTAATTTCTTCAAGCTAACCAGGTTTTCAGTTTGGTGTCTGCATACTGTCAAAATGCTATTACCCTTCAGAATAACCCTACACCTGCAAGTTAACCCCTTCACGACCATGGACGGAAAGATCCGTCCTTGTGCCCTGGGCCTTAACGACCAAGGACGGATCTTTCCGTCATGGCGGAATCGCGGCACCGGAGCCTCCGGTGACTGCAATATATTAACAAAAACCGCAGATTCGGGGAGGAGGGGACCTGTTCCTGACCTTAGGAGGGGTGGTGCCTCCTCCCCGGACCTACAGAGGCTGTGATTGGCTGACGAACGCCGCTCAACCAATCACAGCCACTGTAATGTTCCAGCCATTTAAAATGACTGAAACATTGAAATCCAGCCCTGGCCAGTGCAGCTGTAGCACTGGCCATTGGCTGGAGCTGGGTGACCTCACTGGATCACCCTCCCCCAGCTCCAATGCTCTGATTGGAGAGATCGGCCTTGTGACCGATTTCTCCAATCACAGTGGAGCTGTTGCCGGTGACCGCCCCCATCAGCTTCACTTGTCCCTGCAGCACGCCAGCACAGCACACTGAGAACAGTGAGTGTACAAAGTGCAATGGCAGGGCGACAAGCTCCGGTCCCATGCTGTTATGAGACCGCAGCATGGGACCCGGAAGTTGCCGCGCTGCCATTGCACTGTACGAAAAGCGTCCCGATCCGCCGCCGCCGCTGCCGCTGCCCTCTGCCTCCCCGATCTCCTGCCCGCACCCTCATCCCCACCCCCACACCTCCCGATCCGCTGCCTCCGCCGCCCTCCATCTGCCACAATGCCACCGCTCCCCCCAATGTGCTGCCTGGCCCCTCACCTCCGTGCAGCAGATCGGAGGGAGCGGTGCCACTATGACAGATGGAGGAGGACAGGGATCGTGCACCCTGTCCTCCTCCATCTGTCATAGTTCCACCGCTCCCTCCGATCTGCTGCCCGGCCCCTCCCCTCCGTGATGTGCTGCTCGCCCCCTCCCCTCCGTGATGTGCTGCTCGCCCCCTCCCCTCCCCTCCGTGATGTGCTGCTCGCCCCCTCCCCTCCCCTCCGTGATGTGCTGCTCGCCCCCTCCCCTCCCCTCCGTGATGTGCTGCTCGCCCCCTCCCCTCCCCTCTGTGATGTGCTGCTCGCCTCCTCCCCTCCCCTCCCCTCCGTGATGTGCTGCTCACCCCCTCCCCTCCCCTCCGTGATGTGCTGCTCGCCCCCTCCCCTCCCCTCCGTGATGTGCTGCTCGCCCCCTCCCCTCCCCTCCGTGATGTGCTGCTCGCCCCCTCCCCTCCCCTCCATGATGTGCTGCTCGCCCCCTCCCCTCCCCTCCGTGATGTGCTGCTCGCCCCCTCCCCTCCCCTCCATGATGTGCTGCTCGCCCCCTCCCCTCCGTGATGTGCTGCTCGCCCCCTCCCCTACGTGATGTGCTGCTCGCCCCCTCCCCTACGTGATGTGCTGCACGCTCCCCCCACCTCTCACCCCCGTGGTCAGCTACCCGCCCCCTCCCCTGTCACCGCCGTGATGTGCGCTCCCTCCCCTGTCACCGCCGTGATGTGCGCTCCCTCGCGTCACCGCCGTGATGTGCGCTCCCTGCCCTGTCACCGCCGTGATGTGCGCTCCCTCCCCTGTCACCGCCGTGATGTGCGCTCCCTCCCCTGTCACCGCCGTGATGTGCGCTCCCTCCCCTGTCACCACCGTGATGTGCGCTCCCTCCCCTGTCACCGCCGTGATGTGCGCTCCCTCCCCTGTCACCGCCGTGATGTGCGCTCCCTCCCCTGTCACCGCCGTGATGTGCGCTCCCTCCCCTGTCACCGGCGTGATGTGCGCTCCCTCCCCTGTCACCGCCGTGATGTGCGCTCCCTCCCCTGTCACCGCCGTGATGTGCGCTCCCTCCCCTGTCACCGCCGTGATGTGCGCTCCCTCCCCTGTCACCGCCGTGATGTGCGCTCCCTCCCCTGTCACCGCCGTGATGTGCGCTCCCTCCCCTGTCACCGCCGTGATGTGCGCTCCCTCCCCTGTCACCGCCGTGATGTGCGCTCCCTCCCCTGTTACCCTCGTGATCTGCTGTCCACTCTCCCTCCACCTCTCACCCCCGTGATCTGCGCTCTGCTCACCTGTCTCCCCCGTGATCTGCGCGCTCTCACCTCTCACCCCCGTGATCTGTGCTCTTCTCACCTCTCACCCCCGTGATCTGTGCTCTGCTCACCTGTCACCCCCGTGATCTGTGCTCCCTCACCTGTCACCCCCGTGATCTGTGCTCTCCCTCACCTCTCACCCCCGTGATCTGTGCTCTGCTCACCTGTGTCCTCCGTGATCTGTGCTCTGCTCACCTGTCTCCTCCGTGATCTGCGCTGCGCTCCCTCCCCCACCTCTCACCCTCCCCGATCTGCTGCCTCCTTCATCTCCTGTGATCCAGCTGCCTAGATCCATCCTGTAGGGTAACTATCCCCAATCTCACCTCCCACTCCCCTTCCCACCCATCCCCCCCACCCGCTCCCTCCCCCCATCCTCTGCCGCTCCTGCATCCACTGCGCCCTCTCCCATCCGCCCCCCACCCTATCCCAGCCGCCGTCTCACAATCACAGATGCTCCCTTTAGATGCCGCTGCCCCCCCATCTGCTGCCGCCCCATCTGCCGCCCCCTCCACCCCATCTTCCGCAGTTTTTTTTTTCCTATGCCATGAGGGTCTAGTTTCCAAAATGGGGTCACATGTGGGGGAGCTCCACTGTTTCGGCACCTCAGGGGGTCTCCAAACGCAACATGGAATACGCTAATTATCCCAGACAATTTTGCGTTTGAAACGTCAAATGACGCTCCTTGCCTTCCGAGCCCTGCTGTGCACCCAAACATTTGAGTTCCACCACATATGAGGTATCTGCGTACTCAGGAGAAATTGCACAATACATTTTATGGTGCAATTTTTCCTGATACCCTTGTGAAAAAAAAAGCTACCTGGTTGAAGTAACAATTTTGTGGTAAAAAAGTTTTTTTTTATTTTCACGGCTCAACTCTATTAACTTTTGTGAAGCCCCCAGAGGCTCAAAGTGCTCAATAAACATCTAGATAAATTCCATGAGGGGTCTAGTTTCCAAAATGGGGTCACATGTGGGGGAGCTCCACTGTTTCGGCACCTCAGGGGCTCTCCAAACGCAACATGGTGCGGCTAACGATTCCAGCTAATTTTCTGTTCAAAAAGGTCAAATGGCGCTCCTTCCCTTCCGAGTCCTGCCGTGCGCCCAAACAGTGGTTTTTCGCCACATATGAGGTATCTGCGTGTTCAGTAGAAATTCCCAACAAATTTTGGGGGTTCATTTAATCCTTCTACCCTTGTGAATATGCAATATTTGAGGCTAAATTAACATTTTTGTTGCAAAAAGTAAAATGTTCATTTTTTCCTTCCACATTGCTTTAGTTACTGTGAAGCACCTGAAGGGTTAATAACCTTCTTGAATGTGGTTTTGAGTAGCCTGAGGGGTGCCGTTTTTGGAATGGTGTCACTTTTGGGTGTTCTGTGTCATGTAGACCTTTCAAAATCGCTTCAAATGTGATGTGGTCCCTAAAAAAAGTGGCTTTGTAAATTTTGTTCTAAAAATGAGAAATTGCTCATAAACTTTGAACCCCTATAACTTCCTTAAATTTTTTTTTTTTTTTCCAAAATTGTTCTGATGTAAAATAGACATGTGGGAAATGTTATTTATTAATTATTTTGTGTCATATGTCTCGTTGGTTTTAGAGCATAAAAATTCAAAGTTTGAAAATTACAAAATTTTCAAAATTTTCGCGAAATTTCCGTTTTTTTCACAAAGAAATGCAAAAAATATCGGCCTAAATTTACCACTAACATGAAGCCCAATATGTCACGAAAAAACAATCTCAGAATCACCGGGATCCGCTGAAGCGTTCCAGAGTTATAACCTCATAAAGTGACACTGGTCAGAATTGCAAAAAATGGCCTGGTCTTTAGGGTCAAAATAGGCTTGGGGCTGAAGGGGTTAATGATATTTTTTGACATGACAGGTTCCCTTTAAAAGCTCCTAGACACTGAGACTTTTAGGAGGCTAGTCGAAAAGGCATGTTCTTGTTTGGATTCTCCATATCCGCTCCCCTTGAGTGATGACTTTTAATGTATGTGAGTGATGAGCTGGCCACAAATTAGAGACTATTGCACCAATGGATGTAGTGACATTTTTCAATCATGGAGCGCTGGATACATTGATCTTATTATTGTGTTTGAGTAGAGATTTGCTTGCTCGCAGTTTAAGATGCTCTGGATTGAGTGACTTTAGGGTCTTCCATTAAGCCATTGATCTCTCTGAACCAGAATGTCAACCCCAGTCTCTGTCCATAGAGTTTAATGTAATCAGGTCTCCAGTAGGATTCATTGGCCTGCACCTGGTGGGGGGGTTGTAAATATTTTGTCTTCCCTGCAAGGGGCTTCCCCAACACAACTTTTCAGACTGGGCTTCTGGTACCTTCCTACTTTGAGCTTCATGGAGCTGAATACATGTGCTACAGTTGTGGTATCCATCTTCTGAACTGAAGGAACTATCCTAAGAACTCTACAGTTGTGATATCTGTTGTCTGAAGGATTCTAGGGACTTGTTGCTGGCTGGAGATGGATACATATGCTACAGTCATGATTTTCATTGTCTGGATTTAAGGAACTATCCTAAGGACTGTTGTTGCTGGCTAGAGCTGGATACATCCACCACAGCTATGATATTTGTTTGGAGGAGTATAAGGACTTGTTGCTGGCTGGAGCTAGGTACACATGCTACGGTCATGATATCCATCGTCTAGATTTGAGGAACTATCCTAAGGACTGTTTTTGCTGGCTGGAGCTTGATACACACATTATGGTCATGCCATCCATCGTCTGAAGGAGCATAAGGACTGTTGTTGCTGGCTGGAGATGGATACTTACATTACGGTTGTCATATCCGGTATTAGGAGGAACATAGTCTGTGAGTAAAGACTATACTGGCGGGAGATGCAAAAGCTGTGGGCCAACCAAAAGTTGGGAGACAGTGGGTCCCGCCTGATACAAGGGCAATGGAACTACTGGCCTCTGTTTGGGATCTCATGAACTGGGGACATCTCATTTTTACCATTGCTGTAAGTCCTTGGATGAAAGAAATAAAAATATTTGCATTGTTAACCTGCCTGATGATTAATATAACCCACAACTTCAGATCTTCCCAGATTCTTTTCCTCTTAAAATCTACAGTGTTTCCGTATCAAACATACATGGCTGACATTACAGCCAGTGCCTGTGCGGATCAAGCAGCATGTACCATTTTTTATGTTTCCTTTGACCATTGTCCTATGAATTCCAATTATTCTGATTAATCTTCTTTGAAGTACTCAAGGCCCAGAAACTGTAATGTTAGCAAACAAGAAAAGAAAATGGAGAAACTACTTCTCCTACTATGGGTACAAAACTGATTATTTTGCTGTGGGTCCGCTTTCCTCTTTGTGATTCTCTCTGCAATTCCATAATTGGCTACCCATAACCCATACACCACCATTGTGATTGTAATATAATAGTGACATTCTGATATTTAAAATAAAATTAATTGTTGACAAATACTATAAGACAGTTACACAATATATCATGTGGGAATTCCATCCTAGAGTATAAAAGACTTTAAAAATGCATTGGATTCTTAACTCACCAATAATGCATTGTGCTCCTATTATTAGTAAATTACATTATTGACGTGATTGATCTTAGGAAGTAATAAAAACTGTTTTGTATGGGGTCTGGAAATACATTTTTCCCTACCCATGAGGTTAATTTATCAGTTCCTTAGCTCTAGGAATGAATACAAAGGCTATGTGCCCACAGGGGAAAATACCTGTGGATTTATCTGTGGAAAATCCGTGGATTTTCTGGATCTTCCAGATAAATCCGCAGGTTTATGCAAGTACAAACACTCCCCATGTTATCATATGGGACATAGGGAGTGCTGTGTCCATGTTGCGGTATGTGCGGCTGTGAAATATGCTGCGGATGTCCCGCAGCTGAATGTAATTGCATGTCAATTATTCCTGCGGAAATATCTGCGGAAATCCCGCCTTTCAACTATGGAGATAGAGGCCGGGACTTCCGCAGGTAAGACGCATGAATGTCCGCCGGTTTACCACAGCTATTTCGCTGGAATACCGCAGCAATGTCTACCTGTGGTTTCCGGGCAGCTGCTGTGGGAAATCTGCGGACGTACCTGCGGATATATCCGCAGGTGCAATCTCCCATGGGCACATAGCCTAAAGCGGGCTTTACACGCTAGGATATTTCTAGTATTTACTAGCGATATCGTACGCAAAAGTACGCGCCCCCGTCATGCATGCGATATCGTGTGAACACTGCCGCAGCGAACATTCTTGCTACGGCAGCATCACACGCACTTACCTGGTCGGCGTCGGCGCTGTGACTGCCGAACAATCCCTCCCTCTAGGGGGAGGTGCGTTCGGCGTCACGGCGACGTCACCACAACGTCACTAAGCGGCCGACCAATCAAAGCGGAGGGGCGGAGATGAGCGGGACGAACATCCCGCCCACCTTCTTCCTTCCTCATTGCGGGCGGGACGCAGGTAAGGTGAGGTTCCTCGCTCCTGCGGTGTCACACACAGCGATGTGTGCTGCCGCAGGAACGAGGAACAACATCTATAAACAACCATTAACAATTTTTGGTTTTAGGACGACCTCTCCATGGTGAATGATTTTCATCACTTTGGAGGACGTTTAAGGTCACTGGTAAGTGTTACACGCTGCGATACCATTAATGACGCCGGATGTGAGTCACTAACGATGTGACCTCGACGATAAAACATTAACGATATCGTAGCGTGTAAAGCCCCCTTAAGACACAACTCCTGTAAGTCCCACAAAACCTTCTACTGTGTTCCAACAAAAACAGTTCTCATACTAAATCAAAATTGGGCTAATATTTGCCAGATATATCTCATCTAACTTTGCTGGTGAAACTTAATAACAAATCAATGACTTCTAAACTTTCAATTGAGAGTTGACCATTTTCCAAGTTGATACCACCCCAAAAAAACCTTTCTTTCCTTTTCTCAGTACATTACATGGTAAATTAAATGATGACATTAATAAATACAACTCATTCTGCAAAGAAAAAGAAAAACTAAAATGTCATAAGGCTGAGCTCATGGAAAAATAATAAACATATAGCTCTTGGAAAATGAAGGTAAAACAACGGAGAAATGGAAGCGGTAGGAACAGAGAAAGAGAAGGCCGCGTGTAAAAAAACCTGCATATATGTCTATTACTCTACTGCTAGTTTCTCATGGCTCTCAATCATAATTAATTAGTAATAGGAATTATTAGTATTGGAGATTAACCCCTTGACCCTTGGGCAATTTTCCATTTTTCATTTTTTTTTTTGCTCCCCTTCTTTCAATAGCTGAACCTTTTTATTTTTCATCAATCTTGCCATATGAGGGCTTGTTTTTTTGTGGGATTAGTTGTACTTTTAAAGAAAACCATACATTTTAACATATAGTGTACTGGAAAATGGCAAAAAAATCCCAAGCGCGGAAAAACTGCAAAAAGAAAGTGTCATTGCACAATTGTTTTTGGGGTATTTTATTCATCATGTTCACTATATGGTAAAACTGATGTGTCACTGTCATGCCTCAGCTCAGTACGAGTTCGTAGATACCAAACATGTATAAGTTTACTTTTATCTAAGGGGCTAAAAGAAATTCAGAAGCTTGTCCAAAAAAAAGTGGTGCACTTTTTGCGCCATATTCCGTGACCCGTAGCATTCTTATTTTCGGGATATGGGGCTCAGTAATAGCTTTTTTTTGAGATGACATTTTTAATGGTACAATATTTCCGCAGATGCTACGTTTTGATTGCCTGTTATTGCATTTTGCGCAAAATTTGCAACAACCAAAAAACGTAATTTTGTCAATTGGAATTTTTGTGTTGCTATGCCATTTACAGATCAGAATAATTGATCTTATATTTTGATAGATTGGGCATTTCGGAAGCCAGAAATATAAAATATGTATATATTTTTTTATTTTTTTTTAACCTTTTAATTTTCAGCAGGGCAAACAAGGGGTGTTTTGAATGTTTAGCTTTTTTTATTTTTTCAATTTTTTAACACTTTTTTTTAACTTTATTATATTTTACTAGTGCCCCTAGGGGGGCTATAAGGATCATCAGTTGGATTGCTCATTCATTTCTGTTGATCAGAGCAGCACAGCTCTGATCAACAGAAATCCTGCATTCTTGATACAGCCGCTGCCTTGCCGGCTGTAACAGGAACTACTGTACATCATCATAGCGATAGAAGTCATTACATGACTCTTTGCTACAATGGCAACCATCGGCTCACCGTGATTGCATCACAAAGCTGCCGATGGAGGCGGGAAAAAGCATGTTCCCCACTGTGGCAATTTAAATTGCGCTATCACATCTTGACAGAGTGATTTAAGGGGTTAACAGGTGTGGGTGTATCACAGATCCACCCACGCCTGTGAGGCACACATGTCTGCTGTTCAAATAAGCAGGGATCACCACTGGCTCAAAAATTTCATAACTTAGGACGTACCGATACGTCTTAGGTCGTGAAGGGGTTAACAAACAAGTGTGAATTAGGAATGAAACAAAAAAAATTGGCTTAGCCAGAAACTTTTTTGTTTTTTTTGTTCGATCAAATCAAGCAAAACAGCATTCTGCTGGTGCCACTTTGCCTTATTTTTTTTAGGACTAGAAGGCATAATAAAAGAAAAAGATAACTAAACTGATCTTGAAACTCACTTGTGCCTCCTATCCTGATCTTCTGCTGGCTTACTTTCTCCCTTTGGCATCTTTCTTCTCCACTTCACTCTTTAGAGCCTTCGGCAGTGACTAGACCTCAAATGACAATATTGTGGATAAACACGGCACTTCTGTGTGGTAGGTGCTCAAGTAGGATCCAGTCCCATATGTAGCAAAGAGCAAATACTTGGCACTCAAATAGTTGAATAAACTGGTATTTTATTGAGTAAGCATGATCAGATACAGCACAGACGTTTCGATCTAACATAGACCTTCATCACTGTGCAGTGTGGATGGTCTGTTCAGCTTGTGAGTGAACGTAGCACTGGTGTAGCTCCCGGTGTCCACCGTTGTGTGGCAGAAGTACTTCTGCCCCAGAGCAGACTGTCTACACTGCACACTCATGAAGGTCTATGTTAGACCGAAACATTAGTGCTGTATTTGGTCAAGCTTACTCCATGCAATACCAGTTTATTCAACTATTTTGAGTGCCAAGTATTTGCCCTTTGGACCTCAAATGACATCATGAGATAATGGGAAACCCATAACGGTCAGGACATTGCATGTGGCCTAGTGAGCACAAGAGGATAAAAGGAAGAAGAAGGCTGAAGATTGAATAGAAGACTAGAGTGTGAGGTAGGATGCATGCCAATGGAAAACTAGGCAGGGAATTTGAGAGAACGGGGTCTGGAGAGGCCTCATCACATAATGAATGCCAGCAATGCGATTCAGATTACATAATATTCTATGCACATCAAATTCCTGGATAAATTCAAGCAAATCTGTGGAATAGAAATGTTCTATATTATTCAATAATAAAAATGATTTGCTTCTTAAAAAGTCATAAAAGAGGTAAATATAACTTCAGGTGAACAGCAAGAAATGTCAGAATTAATTGTGTCATTATTTAATTAAAACTAGTAAGTTTATAATAATAGTATATAATCAAAACTAGTAAATAATGCTGAAGCAGTGTCTGAAAAATTAGGCACATCCCATAAATCAATATCTTGTAGATATCACGTTTGACTACAATAACATAAACTAATCATTTTCTATATGACTTTATCAGTCTCACACTTTTCTTGGGGAATGTCTTTACAATGTTGCGTTAGTTCATAGTGGTTTGTTGGCATTTGTTTATGCCCAGCTCTCTTAACTCCTTCACAACATATGACAACTATATCTTTACGTCATATCGTGTCCATGCCTTTGATGCGGGCTAGCACGCCAAGCCCAAATCTTTCCCTGCAGATGATGGCTGATATAATCAGCTGACATGTGCATCTAACAGCCATGGAGGAGCGGAGTTAACATGATAAATGCCTCTATTAATCTATTACAGCTGCATTTTCGTGCGACGGTGGGTGGCGTGTTATTTCAAGTGCACTACGGCGCGCCCATGATGTGATTGTGGGGTGCCGATGAGTTGCTAATGCAGCTAGGAGTCTGCTGAAGACCACAGTGCTTATCATGACGATACTACTGTGAAAGCCAGCATTTAGCTGGCATTCATAGGAGATTATGATTTTTCACTATACATAGCAGTGCATTATCCAATACCCAATATCTTGGCTGTTTAAAGGGCCTTGCTGCTAGGGTTCCATCCTCCGCCTTCTATCGTCTGAGGCCACTCCGCTTGAGGATCCTTTCTAGTTACAATCTGTAAATGAGATCCCTAAGGCCGGTTTCACATTTGCGTTGTTTTGACGGAAACGGAATTTGTCACAAATGCAGTACAGTTCATTATTTGCAGTGGAAGCGCGACACCTTGCTTCATACACTACCCGCATGTGTCCACATGGTTTCTCGCTTCCACTGTAAATAAATGAACTGTACTACATTTGTGACGGATTCCGTTTTCGTCAAAACAACGCAAATGTGAAATCGGCCTAACTCTCTCTCTCCCAACAAGTGATAACAGCACATTTTATTGGAGTATCTGGTGCCACTCGGGTATTCAAGACATCTTGAGGGAGCTTGCTCCATTCCATTTGCAAATCTGCAAACAAAATCATCTTTATTGCTCTGGGTTTTGGCCCCAATTTATCGCCCTAACTCATCCCTAAGGTGCTTTATATGGTTTAGAAAAAGGTGATTGTCTTGGCCATTGCAACAGGTGAACATTTTTCTTTGCTAACCAATTTTTTACTACAATGGATGTGTGCTTAGGATGATTGTCTTGCTAGAATTTCCAAACCCTGCCTACTTTTGTTTTACCATGTGGCAGCATTACATTCTCCAATATTTCCTTTTACATGGTAGCATTCATATTTCCATGAATTCTATGCAGAGGGCCAATGGCAGATGCAGAAAAAGCAGCCCCAAATCATGACACTGCCACCACCATGTTTCACTGTAGGTGTTTGGTACCTTACATCATTATGTTTTCCAATTGGGCAGTATATATAGTGCTTGCACTTACTTACAAACAGATTGAACTTGGATTCATCCAACCACAACAACTTAGACCAATCTATCTCTTGCCATCAGCTGTGTTCTTGTTCTGTGGCAAACTCAAGTCAGTTCTTCCGGTTCTTTGCATAGATGAAAGGCTTCTTGACTGGAACTCATGCATTCATCCTCCTGCTGTTAGCCGTTACACCACAATTTGGCAACTCACTTTGACCCCATATACTTTGTTCATTTTGTGTGAAATCTGTCCATCACTTGTATGGATATCCCATACAGACTTTTTCTTAATAATGTGATCAACTTTGAAGGATATTTTCAGTGGTCGTCCACTTCTAGGTTTTTCAGCTGTTACATAACCTTTTTCTTTCTTTATTATACATGACAGTGACTTTGAGAATAATTGAATTCCACAGTTTCCTCTTTTTGGATTTTGCCTGACTTCACTTTCAGAAAAATAAGCTTCCTGACATCTGGTGATAAATGTGGCTTTGTCCTTGCCATGTTTTATCCAAAAAACACACACACACACACAAATTAGACAAAATTAGACTACTCATGAGAAAATATGCAAACTATTTGGCCCAGCAAGTGTGGAAAACTAACACATAAAAGGATAAAACAATGTCAAACACAAGTTTCATCTTTAGAGCTGACAAGCATTTGCTTCCGGTTTATTAAAATCACCAGGATAATGGCATCACAACAACCAAACAGAAGTAATCACACTTTAAAAAAAAAATATGCAAAATTTTTGGTCACTACAGGACTATTATGGACATTAGCCACAGATGTGCTCACTGGTTTAGAATTAATACTCACTTTTCCGATTTCCCCCTCTTCTCCGGTCTCTGCAGTAGCTGTGTCCTGTGCTAAGACGTTAAAACGCAGACAGAGCAGAAGAATGATGGAGGAAGAAGCAGACAGCGATGAGGTCCCTCTCTCATCATTGCTTTCGACTGTATCGACATCAGCAATGCCGAGAAGTTGAAAGTAGAGGTAGAAACTTTGCATTCAAGATCAATGTGAATGGTGTTTTTTATTGTCAAGAACTTGTAGGACCAGCACAAGCACAGACGTTTTGGTCTATAGAACTTCATCGGTGTGAGTGCAGAGGGTCCTCAGAAAGTATAGTAGCATAATGAGTAGTAGTGCCACATAGACAGTGGTGGACACCGTGTCATAACCAGCAACGCTGCTCACCACAGTACTATACTTACTGAGGACCCTCTGCATTTACACTGATGAAGGTCTTTTGACCGAAATGTCTGTGCTTGTGCTTGTCCCACAAGTTCTTCACAATAAAAAAACACTATTCACATTGATCTTGAGTGCCAAGTTTCCACATCTATTTGAGATGGATTTGGACCCTACTTGTGCACCACCTCAGAAGTGAGGTGTGTATTAACTCCATAAGTTGAAAGTGGGATACCAAATGTGGGAGGCTGGTTCCAGCACTGCCACCAGGCCTCTCACCTAACGGGTCCCATACCGGCCGCATGGTCTGCTGCAATTGGCGGTTCATCACTGATTACCTGTTTGGTATAATTGGATCCAAAATCCCTGACTTTGTGAAAGTGCCCCTAGAAAAATCGATTTTGTTTGGAAGGCAAAAGATAGTTTTACCAAAGATTAATTTCATTTAGATTCCTCTCTTGTTCATTCACTTCACACCTTATAACTTGACTTCAATGTTTGAAGGTATATTTAGTTTTCAGCATTTTATCACAAGTGCCTACAATTTTTGCTTTGCAATGTATATAAGAAGCAAAAAACTAAAGGCAACGCTTCAAAGGGACTGTGAAAATGGTGAGTCAAGAAGTCAAGACTGACATGGCTTCCACCTCCCATCCTTTGAGTGCTGTCCCTACACCTGGTCTCTGTACATAATATACAAAATATATACAGTATATATATATATATATATATATATATATATATATATATATATATAGTGAATTAATACTGGTTTATTCTGTTGTATTTTGTTTATATTGCTAAAAAGCATAATTCTCATTTTTAGCATTATTTGACAGCGTTTCTCCTCCTGCCTGGCACACAAACAAAGACAAACTCCTTTCATTGATGTTTTATAATTCATCTACAAAGGTTCAGCTAAGGTTAAACCAGTCTGTAAGAAAGCAGAACATCAAAAACTAGCACAGCGATACGGTTCTACCAAGTGTTACCAAGAGAAAATAAGAGCTGCATCAGCAGGAGGTGTGCTGTGAATATATCACACGAGCAGTCCTCGGGTTGTCACTAAGTTGTTCTTGAGCAAACTGAAAGAAGCTTTTAAACACTAGAGACGACTGATATGAAAAAATGAGACTAGGAAATGTAATCAGCAGCAGACAGCATCCTATACCCGATCACCTCTGTGCCTGGTGTTCAAGGGAATGTCTGATTTAAGAGATACTGCATCCTTTTCTTGCTGCCAGCAATATATCTTCCAGTCTTGAAAGGACCTAGGAATTTGAAATAGAACTCTAAATGCTGTATAGACTAAATGGACAAAAGTATTGGGACACCTACACAATACACATTGTAGCACTCAGTCCTGATCCCAGGCCTAGGTGAAGGTGCTGCTCTCTTCACCTGACCGGTGGTCCCACATGCCTCTTTCCTGCCCTGGTCTCTGCCGCAGCCTCCTCTTGTTTCCAGGCCATGCAAAGGCCTTCTGCAAGTGCCCGAAGAGTGCAAATGTGGCCACGCCCCCTTTCTTAAAGGTCCAGCATCACATAACCCGGAAGTGATCCCTGAGGTCAGATATGACCCTTAAGTTATTTAAGAATGCCTCCCCTTACAGAAGGCATCTGCGCAATGTTGCCTATTAGTTAGTGCATTGCTAGTTCTAAGGTCCCATTACGCTTGTGTCATGTTGAGCCTGTCTTCTCTTAGTACTAGTTTCATGCTCCTCTAACCTGTGTCTCATCCTACAGCCAGCTTATTGCCAGTACCTCCGTGCTGCCACGTCTGAACCACTACCTCCATGCTGCCACATCTGAGCCACTACCTCTGTGCTGCCTAGTCCGAGTTACCACCTTTGCGCTGCCACATCCGAGCACACACAAACCGAACATTAAGAGACTAACTAGTCTATCAGAGCCGACTCCACTGGTCATGGTTGTCATGCATTTAGGCCCCCGAGGGGCTGTGCCTGACAATCCCTGTATAGGGGTTGGCTCCAGGTTAGCTCCTCCTGCGGAGTCTGATGTACAGCCCAGTGCATCCACTCCCAGACGCTCGCCGTCCTTCACGACCGTAACACACATACAGGGGATTTTTTGTACACATACAGGGGCTTTTATGACATCCTATTCTTTAAACTACAGGGTGGGCCATAAGTATGGATACACCCTGATAAAAAGAGTAAAGTTGAATTCAAAATGGTGGCTTTGCAGATGGCCGCCATGGGCATCACCCGGCCTCAAATATTTTGCCCCTCCCATGCATTTTATCAGGGTGTATCCATACTTATGGCCCACCCAGGGTGTATCCATACTTATGGTCCACCCTGTATAGACAATAATGCATTGGTCTATACTCCCTCCCCCCCATCCTATTCCGTTGCAACTTAAATACTCTTCCGAGAGGTTTGCTACATGATTGTGGAACATGCCTATTGGAATTTTTGCCCATTATCCAGAAGAATGCTTGTGAGGTTCAAATACTGATGTTGAAAATGACAGCCTGTGTCACAATCTCCATTCTAGTTCATCCTAAATGTGTTAGATTGGGTTAAGATTATGGCTTTAGGTGGCCGGTTAAGTTCTTTCACATCAAACTTGCTTAACTGTGCCTTTGGGTGTTGAGGCACAGTCATAATGGAATACAAAAGAGTCTTCCAAAAACTATTACCACAAACTTGGAATTGTTCACAATGTCCTGGTGTGCTGAAGCATTAAGATTTCTCTTCACTGAAACTTGTCGCGAAAGAAAATAAATCCAGAGCGTTATCCCTCCTTCACCAATCTTTACAGTTGGCACAGTATATTCAGGCAATTAATGTTCTCCTGTCAATCACCAATTCCAGGTTTGTCCTTCAGATACCAGATAGGGAAGCTATGATTAACTGCTCCTGAGTCTGGTGGCACTGTGGTAGATACCACTCTGTCTGATGCTTGGCATTATCCTTGCAGATATAAGGCATGTATACATTTGCTCAGCCATAGATAAACCTTCCGGTGCCCAGTTTTTGTGCTAATGTTAAGGGAACCTGTCATCTAAGTCATGATGTGTGATTCAGTCAATGGCTAGGATATTGCAGCTGTGTATATTTTCTCTGAAATGCTGCAATGTATCAGAGAAGACATACTATGCATCTCAGATGATTAGTCCTAGTAAGTAACCGGTGGCTTCTTCCTGACCTACCCTACTAGAGTTACACAACTCTTTGTATGTGTTTACATACGGAGAGTCCTTTCAGTCAAGAGGATCGGGGCAGGGACTAGTTAATGCCAGAGATGGTTGAGATCCAGGGTTGCCAACTTGGCTTTTAATTTTTTATAGACAGCTTATCAAAAAATCACAGATAAAAAAAGTTTTTTATGGACTTTTTGGAAAACCATAAACAAATCATTATGATTACCAATGATCCATGTTTACAGACCATAATTCTGATATGAGCACATCAGCTGCATTCACTGTAAACTGTAACAACATGATTATAATTACAGTCAAAATAATATGTGTACTTTTTTAACTTAAAACAAATCACGGACATCTTGAAAAAAAATTACAGAGGAGGCAAAAAAGTGTCTTATTTTCTTATTTTTACAGACTGTCCTAGAACATACTGACGGTTGGCAACTCGGGTGGAGGCTCTCGAGTTATTGAATCAATAAAGTATTGGTGACTTTAATGTAGTATACGTATCATAGATCCCACTTTGTAAATTTACGTGGTCTCCATTTCATGGAGTCCCTGTCGTTTGGAAACAATTCAATTCATCCCCTTTGGATGTCCTGCCATCTCCCCTCTGGATGTCCTGCCACCTCCTCTCTTGATGTCCTGCCACCTCCCCTCTGGAGGTCCTGCCACCTCCCCTCTGGATGTCCTGCCACCTCCTTTCTGCATGCCCTGCCACCTCCCCTCTGGATGCCCTTCCACCTCTCCTCTGGATGCCCTGCCACCTCCCCTCTGGATGCCCTGCCACCTCTCCTCTGTATTCTGGATACCCTGTTGCCTCTCCTCTGGATGTTCTGCCACCTCCCCTCTGGATGCCCTGCCACCTCTCCTCTGGATGTTCTGCCACCTCTCCTCTGGATCCTCTGGATTCTGGATACCCTGCCGCCTCTCCTCTGGATGTTCTGCCACCTCTCCTCTGGATGCCCTGCCACCTCTCCTTTGGATGCTCTGCCACCTTCCCTCTGGATGTCCTGCCACCTCCCCTCTGGATGCCCTGCCACCTCCCCTCTGGATGCCCTGCCACCTCTCCTCTGGATTCTGGATACCCTGCCGCCTCTCCTCTGGATGTTCTGCCACCTCTCCTCTGGATGCCCTGCCACCTTCCCTCTGGATGCCCTGCCACCTCTCCTCTGGATGCTCTGCCACCTTCCCTCTGGATGTCCTGCCACCTCCCCTCTGGATGCCCTGCCACCTCCCCTCTGGATGCCCTGCCACCTCCCCTCTGGATGTTCTGCCACCTCTCCTCTGGATGCCCTGCCACCTCCCCTCTGGATGTTCTGCCACCTCTCCTCAGGATGCCCTGCCACCTCTCCTCTGGATTCTGGATACCCTGCCACCTCCCCTCTGGATGCCCTGCCACCTCTCCTCTGGATGCCCTGCCACCTCCCCAGACTTCATAGAGTCAACCAGTGCTTCCCTTTTATCACAGTATATCATGAGATACAATCTCATTGTAAGATATGACAAGTAAACAGTAGCTCACAGATAGATTACCTTACAGCCTTGCGAGTTATTTCCAAAGCATCAAATACTAGAAGACTCGGCGTACATTCATAGGGAATAAAATAATACAATCTGCATATCACACAGTAAGGAAGAGTGAGCGTTTTACAGCTTAACATTCAACAAATCACATATGGTCCATTAGGCTAATGAATGTTTCTTGCCAAAAATAAAACCCTCTAATTGAGTATTTCCTTCACTTAAGCCAGAGAAAAGTTTGGCATAATTATATATTTCTTATAAAGCTGAACTGACAATAACGGGAAAAAAAGGTTTAATCTGCCATATTATTCACAACAAATTTTATTGCCTGCAATGTTTTATTTCCTAAGATTCTGTATCATTTTATTATTCTTTAACTCTTGCCATAATAGTTTGTGTAATACATCAGCATATAAGCCTCTATTAGGAAGTGCAAAAAAAGTCAACATGTATCATATTACTGCTGTCACTAATATAAACTAGTACCTTTGTTTAACTAATCTGTGCCACGTGCTCGGGGCGGACAAATCATTGGTGCAGCCTGTGCGGCCACGTAGGGGCCCAAGAAGTCAGGGGGCCCATTTTTTGTTCCGGGGCAGATGGTAAGATGGTATTGTGCATTATCAGGAGCTCTTTGGCTGCAAATGGCCCATATGTTGTTCTTGCACAGGGGCTCTTTTATGCCTGTGTCTATGTGCTGTACATTTACAAAGATGGAGTCTGTGGATTTGTTGCCAGATTTCACAATACAGCAAGCATTCATTACTAAATAGATATTTTAGACCATTATAGACTGAAAATCCATGTTAGATTGACTGTATAATTCCAATATTAAAAAGAGCATTTTATGAGTCTAGCTAAAGAGTAAGGGGCACTTTGCACACTACGACATCGCAAACCGATGCTGCGATGCCGAGCGCGATAGTCCCCGCCCCCGTCGCAACTGCGATATCCTTGTGATAGCTGCCGTAGCGAACATTATCGCTACGGCAGCTTCACATGGACTCACCTGTCCTGCGACCGTCGCTCTGGCCGGCGACCCGCCTCCTTATTAAAGGGGCGGATCGTATGGCGTCACTGCAACGTCACACGACAGGCGGCCAATAGGAGCAAAGGGGCGGAGATGAGCGGGATGTAAACATCCCGCCCACTCCTTCCTTCCGCATATCCTACGGAAGCCGCAGTGACGCCGGTATGAGATGTTCCTCGCTCCTGCGGCTTCACACACAGCGATGTGTGCTGCCACAGGAATGAGGAACAACATCGGACCGTCGCGTCAGCGTAATCATGGATTACGCCGACGCTGCACCGATGATACGATTACGACGCTTTTGCGCTCGTTAATCGTATCATCGAGCCTTTACACACTACAATGTCGCATGCGATGCCGGAAGTATGTAATTTTCAATTTGACCCCACCGACATCGCACCTGCGATGTCGTAGTGTGCAAAGCCCGCCTAAGGGTAAGTGCCCATGACCAGGACTCGTTGCGTCCTGGATATGGTGGGTCCTGACCTGCAGGGCCGTGAGACTCCTCTGCAGGAGAACGGAGGTGACCTCAGCTGTTTGTGCCCACGATCAGGGTTCAGTGCGCTGCGGTCTTTCACTTATGTTCTCCCAATGGACACATATCCACAGCAAATAATTGACATGCTGTGGCTTGGAAAGTCGCACCGCAGGTCAATGTTTGTTGCAAGAAAAACAAGCACAAAAATTCCATCCACTGTGCTTGTACTGTACATCGAAGTGTTTTGGAAGCAGCTCAAACATGCTGCGTCCAAAATGCTGTGAACACTGATCATGGGTAGCGTGCTCATGAATCAAAGTGCCCTACGTTCATCCAGCCTGCCTGACCACTGCAGCTTGTACTGAGCAGTGTGAGATCTCAACAGGGAAGAGAGGCACTGAGGAGCTGACAATCAGGCTTGGTGGGTAAAGGTTGTTGTAGCTGTTCTGCTCTAACCCACAGATTAGATTACGGGATCACCAGTGAGGTCCAAATTGAATTAGGCCTTTAAGATAAGGAGTGCTTGGAGAAAGGAAATGCACACTTGTGAGAAAAATCAGTTTTGCTTATTTACCTGTGCACATATAACATACCATTTCAAAACCATTGTAACACTGCATGCACTGTTTCCATTGAAAGTTCACCAGTCGCCTCCCATTTCAGAAATATGTCAAGATAACTTTTGTTTTACCAGAACCGGAATTATGACCTAGTCTTCTTAGAACCTCAGAGACTTGCATATGAGATAAGAAAATATTAAAACAAAAATGAAATCTTGAATATGAGACTGGTTTACATTAAACAAAATGTACTAATGTACTAGTATAGTCTTAACAAAATATAGAAAACTATAAACCCGTCTATATCAAGAGCGAATGTAAAATTTTAACCATTTAGTGACCAAGTCACATTTTTTTTTTAATCTGATATGTCTCTTTACGTGATGATAACACTGTAATGTTTGAACATATGCCAGTGGATTTGAGATTATTTTTTGTGAGACACATTATACTTTATGTTAATGGTATATTTTTTTTAGGTTGATATGTTTTGTGTTTTAGTTATGACATTTTCAGAAAATTGACTAAAATGTAATAAAAAAATTAGAAATGTTAAAATTTAAAATATTTATACCTTTTGATGTAGTGTTAATGCACAAAGCAGTTAATAAAAGGACATATTACATCAGCACCATTTGTAAAATGTCCTTTCATTGTGTTGGGATACTATAAAGTTTAGATATTTGTTTATATATTTATAAGTTTATATATTTGGAAGCAAAATTTTATTTTTTCAAGGAACTTTACAAAATAAAATTTTCAGGTACATATTCAGTTTTGACTTGATTTTGGGGAACTTATATATTTTAAACCCCCCAAAAGTGATATTTTAAAACTGCTGTCAGGTGGTTTGTTAACCCTTCAGCTTCTTTTCAGGAATTCAGATAATTTGGAATGACACGATTGAAAAACTAAATTTTTACCACTAAAATGCTGATAAATTCTGAACGGGCCACTATAGCTGGCAGACTCTTAGGTCTTTACGTGACCTTGAATTGCCAAGACAACCATCAGACCACGCAATCACAATCTTGGGCTGCAAAGAGCCTAAAGAGAGTGCCACTACCCTCTGTTAACCATCTAGATGCTGCTGTCACGATCAATAGCAGCATCTAGGTGGTCAAACAACATTTATGCAGTCACATGTTACATTAAAATCTATAATGTGAATATAAAGTTATGTTTTTGGACTTTTTTCCAATAGACCTGTCTATAGAATTTGAAAACTAAAACTATGTATTATGGGTGTATGTAAATGATTAATGCCACCAAAAATGATTATAAAGTTCCCATATAGAAAACTTGTCATTCAAAGTGCATTTAATAAGCTGTAAAAATTACAAGGCAATAGTTTGTGTGAATAACGCCATGTAGAAATAGAATGATAGTACCACACAGCCCACAAACAATAATGGCCTATGGCACTCAATGAAAATCATTATCATATGATGTCTTAAACAAATTGCACCCATGTTATACAGTCGTGGCCAAAAGTTTTTAAACTAGAAAAGCAAAAAACTTACACAAATTTTGGTTTTCACAAAGTTTGTTGCTTAAGTGTTATTAGATCTTTTAGTGAGATGTTTCTTTGGTTATTGATGTATGATTATTAGCATTTCCTAAGGGTTTTTGTTTTTTTACAAATGCATTCATTTACACAAAAAAACCCTCAATATTACAGTGTTAATGCATATTTTTCAAGACTTCCACAATTTGCCCTGAAATGCTGGATATCAGCTTCTGGGCCAAGTCCTGACAGATGACCTATTCTTGTCAGCTCTTGGCGTTTATCCCAATTTCTATGTTTGTCTGACTTTTGAGGATTCACCATGGGTTATCAGTGGGGTTAAGATCTGAGGAGTTTCCTGAGCATGGACCCAAAAATTTCCATATTTTAATCTCCAAGTTACTTAGTTACTACATTTACAGTGGTATGTAAAAGTTAGAGCACCCCAGGTCAAAATGACTGTTATTGTGAACAGTTAAGCAAGTTGAAGAAATGATCTCTAAAAGACATAAAGTTAAAGATAAAACATTTCATTTGTATTTTAGGCAAAACAAACTTTTCATATTTTATATTTGAATAATTACAAAAAGGGAAATGGATTGATGCAAAGTTTGGACACCTCGATTATTTGTGTGCTCAGATAACTTTCACCAAAGTTTCAGACCTTAATTGGCTTGTTAGGGTTTTGGCTTGTTCAGCTTTATAAAAACCCAGCCTTCTCTAACCTTGTGCCAAATAAACAGCAGTCATAGGTTCTTCTAAGCAGCTGCCTAGCACTCTGAAAATTAAAATGGTAGAGACCCACAAAGCAGGAGAAGACTACAAGAAGATAGCAAAGTGTTTTCAAGTTGCCCTTTCCTCAATTTAAAATATAATTAAGAAATGGCAGTTAACAGGAACAGTGTAGGTCAAGATAAGGTCTGGAAGACAAAGCAAAATTTCTATGACAGCTGTTTGTAGTATTGTTAGAGAAGCAAATCAGAAACCCAACTTGACTGCAAAAGACCTTCAGGAAGATTTAGCAGACTCTGGAGTTGTGGAATATTGTCCTACTATTCAAAATCGTCAGAAACAGGACGCTTTTCTGGTGGCATGACACACGGGACTGATCACCTTTCCTTCTCCGGACAATCATTGTTCCAGATGTCCCAAATAATCTGAATGGGGCTTCATCAGAGAAAATTACTTTAGTCCGGTCCTCTGCATTTCAATCCTTGTGCTTCCTGAAAAGCTTCTTTTCTCCAAAGAAGCCTCCTTCAGACTGTTTGGCCCAGAATCTGACATCGAACTGCCAGGTTGAATTGCCGAAGAACTTGAAAAATAAGAATCAACACCGTGAATAATGAGGATTTATATAAACCTTGCTTGTTTGTCAATAAAAGTTTAAAAATGTATGAAATGCTGATAATTATACTTTAGTAAGAATAAAAACAGCTGACAGCAAGATCTAAAGACACTGCAGCAGCAAACACTGTAAAAATCAAAATTTGCATCAATTTAAAAACTTTTGGCCATGACTGTACACAAGTTAATAAGAAACACAATAGAATAAATTATTATAACATGTCATAAATAACACATGATTGAAGGTATAAAAGGTCAGCATTTGCTCCATTCTCTGCAGGTGACGGAGGTAAAGGAAATACATTTTCTGATGTTGATGAATGATATTAAAAATCTAAAGGTCTCTATATAGGAACTTGATGAATGGTGAACGGACGTTCACTACGAACTTCATCAGCTGAAGCCATGTTCTGAATTGTAACTAGCACAATCCTTCTTCAGATGACAAGCCAAACATTATTAAAATACACATATTCTGTGCTTGTGTTACATGTAACAGTTTTTATAAATAAAAATGTAAAAAATAGTATTTATAACGGTGCCTTTATGCAGTATTTTTGGAAAAACACCACAATTTTAGCAATGTTTTTACTTGCATGTTTTACAGTTTTATTTTTGCTGAATTGTTTGCTTTTTTCATACACATTTTTCTGTTTATTTTTGTTTTCACTGTACTCTATGTACACAATCTTTTAGACTTCGGCGCAACTGCCCGAGCATTCCCAGGCACTTCCTGAAGACTAAAGAGATATCCAGCTTCCTCAACAAAAATATGGAGGATGGAAGGATGTTACACTAAAACATGATATTAATTAAATCATTAAAGGGAAGGTGTCGCGTTTTTTTATTTTTGTATTAAAAATAGTAATTATGAAATCAAGTATTTCTAATACAAAATGAAAATCGCAGCTTATTTAGTTTTTATGTAATTCTTATTTTACTGGAGGCACTGGGGGCTGCCATGCTGGATTTGCTGTGTGTGTAACGACAGTAACTCCTTCCTTTATGGCAGCCCCTGTGCATAGACTCTGATAGTCGGGCTCCGACCACATGAAGTACGTTACAGTGGGCGTGTGCTGTGACCTGGACGCGCCCCCTGGGCTGTCCAGAACACAACAGAGGGAGGAGTTCAGCACCATTATTGTGGAGCTCACAGCGTTTGCTCCACTTTACCCCTGTCACCCGCTGGGATGTGTGAGTACGGGCCGCCTCCCCTCCCCTCGTTACTGTCTCCGATGACATCCCATCCCTCCGTTCTCCCCAGCCCCTGCTCTGCCCCAGCTACTGCCGCCGCCCCTCCCCCCCACCGTTACCGTCTCCAATGACACCCCCCTCCCTCCGTTCTCCCAAGTCCCCGCTCTACCCGCTGCTGCAGCTCCCCCAGCTCTGCCAGCCGCTGCTGTGTGTGTGTGTGTCACAAGGTCCCCATTAGGGGTGATTGTGAGTGTGTGTCGACGCTTGCGATGCTGTGCAGTGAGCATCCAGGACCTGCGAGAGGATCACATGGGAAGCATGTGATATCTCTGGATATTGTGAGAGTGTGCGCGCGATTGTACAGGTATGTGCGATATCGTGAGTGTGTGTGAGTGTATGCGATCGGATGTGTGAGTGTATGCGATCGGATGTGTGAGTGTATGCGATCGGATGTGTGAGTGTATGCGATCAGATGTGTGAAATGTCGGCTGGACGCAGGGGAGAATGGCATGCAGCACAGCTGCCTGGAGCGCCCACCGGAGGTCACAGGGAGGAATGATGTGAAAGGTGTGTGTGTGTGGCACAAGGTCCCCATCAGGGGTGCTTGTGTGTGTGTGTGTGTGTGTGTGTGTGTGTAACACAAGGTCCCCATCAGGGGTGATTGTGTATGTGTGTCTGTGTAGCACAAGGTCCCCATCAGGGGTGATTGTGTGTGTGTGTGTATGTGTGTGTGTGTGTGTGTGGGGCACAAGGTCCCCACCAGGGGTGATTGTGTGTGTGTGTGTGTGTGTGTAGCACAAGGTCCCCATCAGAGGTGATTGTGTGTGTGTGTAGCACAAGGTCCCCATCAGGGGTGATTGTGTGTGTGTGTGTGTGTGTGTGTGTGTGTAGCACAAGGTCCCCATCAGGGGTGATTGTGTGTGTGTGTGTGTGTGTGTAGCACAAGGTCCCCATCAGGGGTGATTGTGTGTGTGTGTGTGTGTGTGTGTAGCACAAGGTCCATCAGGGGTGATTGTGTGTGTGTGTGTGTGTGTGTAGCACAAGGTCCATCAGGGGTGATTGTGTGTGTGTGTGTGTGTGTGTGTGTAGCACAAGGTCCCCATCAGGGGTGATTGTGTGTGTGTGTGTGTGTGTGTGTGTGTAGCACAAGGTCCCCATCAGGGGTCATTGTGTGTGTGTGGCACAAGGTCCCCATCAGGGGTGATTGTGTGTGTGTGTGTGTACGCGCGCGCCACTGCATGTGAGTACCTGTGTGTGTACCAGTGATACTGTCTGCGGGGTTGTGTATCTAATTGTCTCCTGTGTGATACTGTCTGTACGGCTGTGTATCTAACCCTGTCGTGTGATACTGTCTGCTGAGCCGTGTATCTAATCCTATGTTGTCTGATACTGTCTGCAGGCTGTGTATCTAATCCTCTCCTGTGTGATATGGTCTGCACGGCTGTGTATCTAATCCTCTCCTGTGTGATACTGTCTGCTGAGCTGTGTATCTAATCCCCTCCTGTGTGATACTGTCTGCTGAGCTGTGTATCTAATCCTATCCTGCGTGATACTGTCTGCAGAGCCGTGTATCTAATCCTATCCTGTGTGATACTGTCTGCTTAGCCGTGTAGCTAATCCTGTCCTGTGTGATACTGTCTGCAGAGCCGTGTATCTAATCCTCTCCTGTGTGATACTGTCTGCTGAGCCGTGTATCTAATCCTATCCTGTGTGATACTCCAACTGTCCTTGGTGACACTTTAGACATTTCTGGTCACCAGGAAAATGGCTGTGCATTGTGTCCTTACATGTCATTCTCTGTTATCTGTTGTAAACACTCAGGTTAGGAGGAGGGAGGCGACATCACACACAGGAGATCAGACTCCGCCCACTTTATGGCAGGCTGTAATCTGAGCTTTTTATACAGTGGAAATTCAGTAGGATTTCAGAAGCTGCTCCCCCTAGTGTTTAACAGTGGAAAATATCAAACTTTTTAATTTTTTTTTTATATTTTGCACAATTAAAAAAAATAATAATATTTAAACAAAACATTTAAACATTATTACTTTACATTTTTTCAGTTATTATTTTTTATTTTTTTTGAGGATACCTTCCCTTTAAAGCCTTTAAAGAGTAAGTTTTTTGGATTTTAATGATTTAATACATATTTTGTTTTACCACAAGATCCTCCCATCCTCCATATTTTTGTTGCGGAAGCTGGACACCTCTTTAGTAGTCACCTGACTAACTGGGAAACCTCTGTGCACCGCACCCAGCCTGAACATCCAATTCAAGATTTTGGTGAGCTGTTGAACTTTCTCTGTTTGATACTTTGTCACGCTTGGACTAGGTAAGGTCTAGCGTGAGGCCAAAACCACAACTAAACAAGGAAAATACAGCAACAAACAAATTGTAGACTGGAGAAACTTTAACAATGGTGGGCCCTAGCGCAAGTGAAAGAGAAGATAGACACCTCCTCACTTACCTACCGCTGTACCCTGCACTTTTAGACAGTCCCTATACAGGTTCCTGACCTGTTGCCGAGCCGGAACCTAAAGCCCTGAGATGACCGAGTAATAGTCCCTGGCTAGGGTGTGGGCAGGTGATGGACGCTAGTCCCACCTCTGCACTGAAACAACACACTGGGAAAGTAAGACAAATAGGGGGGAAAACACCACAACAGACTGCTGCAGTCATCAGCACGACTGCAGCCCCACCAGCAACTCCAAGAGAGGGTTTCAGCAGCTCCTTCTTCTTCCAAGATTAGAATCCAAATGAATCAAGAATAACCGGCACCCTCTGCTGGTAGCAGAGGGTATATAAAGGGACTGGAAGTAGAACAAACTGGAAACACCTGATCAGGATTCTGAGGCTCCTGCAAAGAAAACTGACCTCCTTATGCCCAAGGAAAGAAAACCACATTTAAATAGCAGAGTCTCACCAGGTAAAGTGAAACTCAGAACCAGAACCTGTCACTAATCTCTTACAGCATGATCGTGACATACTTCATGAAGACACCGGTGGTAATTTTCCTGTGGCTCCTTCGCCGGGAATTGTGCCGCCATTACTCACCGGTGTCTTTTACTCTATACTGTGAAGTAAAGAGAGCGGAAGCTTCATAACAGAAGGCGTCACTAATTTTTCCAAACCCTAGAGCAAAGAAAAGTAGTGACATGAGATGGAATACGTGTCGTTTTGACATTGCAATGCACTATATTGATTACTATGCTGATTTTATGGGGTGTAGTTTTACAGCACTATTTAAAGGTAGTTTCCGGGCAGAATACTTCTGATATAAACATCATGTTTACACAATCTGTGATTTTCCGAGCATAAGACTTTTTCAATAATTGCAGCATACTTTAAGTATTTATTAAGACTGGAGTTTCCTTCTCCTGTTTTGAACATAAAAGTAGCTGAATTAAGATGTGCCAAATTGATTAAAGTGTAAAAAATTTAGTACATCCTTGGGCAGGTCTTGTTCCAGAAAATGAAATCCGATATACTGTATTTTACGCCTGTTTTCCGGTATAACTTATGCTAGAATTCTTGTACGAAACTTGGCCACATCCCATTTTTTAAGCCTAAAGGCTGCTTTAGACGCAGCGACATCGATAGCGATGTTGCTGGTGAGAGCACCCGCCCCCGTCGGTTGTGGGTCACAGGCAAATCACTGCCCGTGGCGTACAACATCGCTCGGACCTGTCAAACGTATTTACCTGCCTAGTAACATCGCTGTGGCCGGCAAACCACCTTCTTTCTAAGGGGGCGGTTTGTGTGGCATCACAGCGACATCACAGGGCAGCCGTCCAATAGAAGCGGAGGGGCGGAGAGCAGCCGAAAGTGATGCCCACCTCGTTGCCGAAGGACGCAGGTAAGGTGTTGTTCCTCGTTCCTGGGGTGTCACACGTAGCGATGTGTGCTGCCTCAGGAACGACGAACAACCTTCGTCCTGCAACAGCAACTGTATTTGGGATTAGAACGACATGTCAACAATCAACGATTAGGTGAGTATTTTTGATCGTTAGCGGTCGTTCGTACGTTTCAAACTCTGTGACCGCAACGACATTTCGTTAGCGATGTTGTTGTGTGTAAAGCGGCCTTAACTCCTTAGTTTTACATAAACAGGCAAATAATTACTAAGTTTTGTAATGTTTTGAAAACAAAAATAGAAGGGCACCACCCAAGGGGATCTCCTGGTATACTACAGAAACATTATGCACGAAACAGTACAAGAGGTATACCACAACAGGGATCACCAGACACAGATAATTGGCAAGATTTGACAAACTTTATTTATAAGGCACAGCAACACATAGTCGAACACACTAGATAAATAGGACACACCAAATATAAAAAACATTTAAAAGCCAGAAGGCATGAAATACTAGGTCAGAACCCTCAAGTAAGATGATAAGTAGCAAATGTGTGCTTGAGAGAAGCCCCTCTGTGACAACGCATGCAAATCAAGGCAAAATATTAGGGATATGCCAAGGCAAGGTAAATGCAAAGATAATAACTATATTCACTAATGAACATTACATGCAGTGGTAATTCCGCATTGGTCACTTAAGGCAAAATTGCCAGATCCTAAAACAGCTGTTCATGGTAGGAATAATATGACAAATCCTATACAATAGTCAGAGACAACAGGTGCACCTGTGTCTCTGAGATCGACAATGTTGAAATACGTATGAAACAGGCTAAATGCTAAGGTTCAAAGGTTCCCAGAAAAATACAAGATCTTATTAGAGCATAAATGTTTTTTTCTGGACCAACTAGGAAAATTACAGAAACAATGCCAATCTAAACAGCAGCAGGATATGCAGGTTTAGTTAGAGATAAAGTATTACATTAAGGAGGTCAAAGTGAGCGCAAATACCATTACCCATCCGGGTGATTATCACAGAGTAGGAGGGTTCTGGCGTGGTTACCCTAACCCAAACGTATCGCCACTTTAGGAAGTGGCTTCCTCAGGGCAAAAGGGGCCAATTATCTGTGTCTGGTGATCCCTGTTGTGGTATACCTCTTGTCCTGTTTAGTGCATAAGTTTTGTAATGTTATATTTTTTTTAATAAAAATTGTGTAAAAGTGATTATACTGTATGTCCCTAAATGTATTTCTGTATTTCTGTGTTATTTTGTAAACTTGATACTGTTTCCACTCAGACACACAGTTTCTCAATAGCGTAATTACATTGATCATATTAGGTCAGTTACTGAAATGTTGTACCTTAAGGATCAAGACGGCGCACAATACATGTGCAATGATATGGTAGGCCCATGTTTCTAGTCTACATTAAATTTGGCTCAACCACTGGCAGTCGTTTAGCCTCAAAATTTGGTAAAATGGTTAAAGGGAACCTGTCAGGTGCAATATGCACCCAGTATCACAAGCAGTTCTGGGTGTATATTGCTAATCCCTGCCTAACTGTCCCTGTATCTAGTAGCATAGATAAAAAGATCTTTAGAAAAAGTATTTCTAAAGATCCTTTATTATATGCTAATGAGTGCAGGGACTAGTCGCATGGGCATTAGTTTCCTTGGCTAGTCAGCCCCCTTAGCAAGTAAGTATCCCCCTGTGGGTGTGCTAACATGCTAATGAATTCAGCATAAGAGGATGATCTCACTCACCTCTCTGCTGCCACCTCGCTTGAATTTTTGGCTCAGTGCAAATGATCCCTGGACTTTCGGTCATGTGCACTACAAAAGTTTGAAGCCTGGACGCATATACCCAGCTTCATAGTGCAGATGACTGAAAGTACAGGGATCATGAACACTGGAGTTGGATGCAATGGCAGCAGAGGCGAGCCCGACCATCCTCTGATGCTGCACATTTATTAGCATGTTAGTACACCCACACAGGGGCGTGCTTACATGCTAAGGGGGCCAACTAGCCAAGGGATCTTACATCCTTGCGACTAGTCGCTGGCCTCATTAGCATATCATTTGGGATCTTAGAAATACTTTTTCTAAAGATCTCTTCATGTATTCTAATATAGCCTGGGACAGTTAGGCAGTGATTAGCAATATGCACCCAGAACTGCTCGTGGTCCTGGGTGAATATTGCACCAGACAGGATCCCTTTAAGTTGATAAAAAATGTTTACTTTTTCATTATTATTATTTTTTTTTCTACAAATATGATTCATTTCACTGTTGACATTTTCCTGCAACTTTTTGCTATGTGGGAAAAACTATTAGTGACCACAGTAGTGATAACAGATTTTATTAACTACACACATTCCAGTGTGTGTCACCAATACAAGAATAAACCCTCAATGATTGACGGCAAAGAAGGAGAAGGTAATCAGAACATGAAGGGGGAAAGCTGGAATGGAAAAGCAAAGTATTCTAGATACTTTATTTACTAATATTATCATCCATTGATTTCATAAAGTGATAATATATAAAGTACATGTGCTAAGATATTTCCATGAAGAGTTAATTCTTAATACTCACAGTAATTACCAGCTAGTAAATGTGTATAAATAGCTAGGCAATGTAATTATGTACAGTATTTATGTATGGAGAGGTGTCACAGCTGCATATCCTTAGATGAATGCCAAAAAACCATATGGATTTTATTGTAGCCCAGTGACCTCATTGTATTTACCGTTAGGAAACCAGATGAATTTTTGCATATGGTTGGATCAGGAAAAAAAAAATAATTAAGGCAATATAAATTGCACACAGGAGAATGGAGCTAAAGTGAAGAAAAGTTGTTGGAATGGGAATGTGTCACTCAAAATGATACAGAAATAAGTAAAAACCTGAGACTTTATTTTCTCTAAACTATTTTTATTTTCTTAAAGTAGTTTTTTTTATATAGTTTATTATCTGCACATGAATATGATGCCAACCATAAAGACCAGAGGAAGTTTCAGCCTGGAGATTACTCATTGGCAGGGCCAGCATTAGCACCCAGCAAACCCGGTCAAATGCCGGGGCCCTGAGCTGCTGGGGGGCCCACTCATGGTGGCAAGAGTGGCACACCGCTACTCAGGGGGGCCCGGTGCCCGAACTGTCACCGCCCCCCTCACCCCTACCTAGGATCGCACTGTCAATTGTATCGGCTTCGCAGTTGCCGATACAATTGAGAGCAATGATGAGAGAGTGAGCGGTGCACTCCCTCTCTTATCATTCTACCCGCTGTGACTGTCGGCGCTCTGACAGCTCTGCAGTGGAGCGCGGTGACGTCACCACTGCGCGCCTGCTGAGAGGTCAGAGCGAGCGACAGCAATGCGCGCCGAGGAGACCGGAGCAGCGGGGGAACGAGGAAGTGAGTATTAATCACTGTATACTACATGAGGGTGCCTACTGCTCTCTGGCTCTACACTGTGCTGTATACAGCTGTGCTATATAGAAGCTGTATACTACATTAGGGTGCCTACTGCTCTCTGGCTCTGCACTGTGCTGTATACAGCTGTGCTATATACAAGCTGTATACTACATTAGGGTGCCTACTGCTCTCTGGCTCTGCACTGTGCTGTATACAGCTGTGCTATATACAAGCTGTATACTACATGAGGGTGCCTACTGCTATCTCTGGTTCTGCACTGTGCTGTATACAACTGTGCTATAAACAATCTGTATACTACATGATGGTGCCTACTGCTATCTGGCTCTGCACTGTGCTGTATACAGCTGTGCTATATACAAGCTGTATACTACATGAGGGTGCCTACTGCTATCTGGCTCTGCACTGTGCTATATACAGGCTGTGCTATATACAGGCTGTATACTACATGAGGGTGCCTAATGCTATCTGGCTCTGCACTGTGCTATCTGGGTCTGCACTGTACTATATAGGGCTGTGTACTACATGAGGATACCTAATGTTATCTGGGTCTGCACTGTACTATATAGGGCTGTGTACTACATGAGGATACCTAATACTATCTAGGTCTGCACTGTGCTATGCACAGGCTGTATACTACATGAGGGTGCCTAATGCTATCTGGCTCTGCACTGTGGTATATAGGGGCTGTATACTACATGAGGGTGCCTAATGCTATCTGACTCTGCAGTATACTATATAGGGGCTCTGCACTACATAAGGGTGCCTAATGCTATCTGGCTCTGCACTGTGGTATATAGGGGTTGTATACTACATGAGGGTGCCTAATGCTATCTGGGTCTGTATTGTGCTATATGTAGGCTGTATACTACATGAGGGTGCCTATTGCTATCTGGGTCTTCATTGTGCTATATGGGGCTGCTTAATGTTATATGGGGGCTGCATAGTGCCATATGGGGGCTGCATTGTGCATATGGGGGCTTCCTAACACTATATGGAGGAATATGGGGGCTGCATACTTCTATACCCCCAGAGTTGTATGTCCCCTCCACCCAGGTGCTGTATACCCCCTCAGAGCTTTATGTCCCCCCACCCCAGTTCTGTATACCCCCCAGACCTACATGTCACCCCCCACCTCAGAGCTGTTTGTCCCCCCACCTCAGAGTCACTGCCCTCCTCTAGAGCTGTATGCCTCCCATTGCTGTATACCCCTTTCCTCAGTAATATGTATTCCCCCCAGTAATGTGTATGTCCCCAGCCTCTCTTGTGATGTATATACAGCAGTGTTAGTATGCTCTATGTGCGGCCATGTCTGGTAGACAAGCGGGGAGGTGAATGAGACTGTTGCCAGCTTCCCAATATTAGAAATATATGTACAGTATAAATATATAAAAATATAAAAATAATGTGTGTGTACATGTATGATGTGTATCTATGTATGTCAGTGTATATGACTGTGTATAGATTTATGTCTATTTATATGTGTTTTTGTGAATTTCTCTTTAAAGGGGTGGTTCACCCATATTTTTTATTGTCTAGATCGATATATTGAGAAACAATGTTTCTCTCAAATACCTTGTGTTGTCAATAGTGCCTGTGAGAGGCGCTATTGAAGACCGCTGTTCCCCGTCCAGTGACGTACCCATCCAATGCTGCCTCGTCACATCCGTGCAGCCGGCTACAGTCTTCCAGACCCTGAGCTGTGAGCGGTGCTTCACTGCTGTCACAGCCCGTCTGCTCCCTCCTCCCTCCTCCCTCCTAGCACAGCACGGCGCGTCTCCTTCTCCCCCCTCCCTCCTCCCTCCTCGCAGAACGCTGCAAGCAAGAGACGTGCTGTGAGGGAGGAGGGAGGAGAAGCAGGGAGCAGATGGGCTCAGAATGCAGCCGGCTGCACGGATGTGACGAGGCAGCATTGGACGGGTACGTCACTGGACGGGGAGCAGCGGTCTGCAATAGCGCCTCTCACAGGCACTATTGACAACACAAGGTATTTGAGAGAAACATTGTTTCTCAATATAATATCATAGTATCATAGTTTTTAAGGTTGAAGGGAGACTCTAAGTCCATCTAGTTCAAACCGTAGCCTAACATGTTGATCCAGAGGAAGGCAAAAAAAAAAACCCAATGTGGCAAGCAAGTTCCAATGGGGAAAAAATTTCCTTCCTGACTCCACATCCGGAAATCAGACTAGTTCCCTGGATCAATACCCTGTCATAAAATCTAATATACATAACTGGTAATATTAAATTTTTCAAGAAAGGCGTCCAGGCTCTGCTTAAATGTTAGTAGTGAATCACTCATTACAACATCATGCGGCAGAGAGTTCCATAGTCTCACTGCTCGTACAATAAAGAATCCTTGTCTGTGATTATGATTAAACCTTCTTTCCTCAAGACGTAGTGGATGCCCCCGTGTTCCAGTCGCAGGCCTAGGTGTAAAGAGATCTTTGGAAAGGTCTCTGTACTGTCCCCTCATATATTTATACATTGTGATTAGATCCCCCCTAAGCCTTCGTTTTTCCAAACTAAATAACTCCAAGTTTAATAACCTGTCTTGGTATTGCAGCCCACCCATTCCTCTAATAATCTTGGTCGCTCTTCTCTGCACCCTCTCCAGTTCAGCTATGTCCTTCTTATATATCGGTGACCAGAATTGTACACAGTATTCTAAGTGCGGTCGCACTAGTGACTTGTACAGAGGTAGAACTATATTTTTTTCATGAACACTTATACCTCTTTTAATACATCCCATTATTTTATTAGCCCTGGCAGCAGCTGCCTGAGACTGTCCACTAAAGTGAAGTTTACCATCCACCCATACACCCAAGTCTTTTTCTGTGTCTGTTTTACCCAGTGTTCTACAATTAAGTACATAATCATAAATGTTATTTCCTCTACCCAAGTGCATGACCTTACATTTATTTACATTAAACTTCAATTGCCACTTCTCAGCCCAATCCTCCAATTTACATAAATCTCCCTGTAATATAAAATTATCCTCCTCTGTATTGATTACCCTGCAGAGTTTAGTATCATCTGCAAATATTGAAATTCTACTCCGCATGCCCCCAACAAGGTCATTTATAAATATGTTGAAAAGACGCGGGCCCAATACTGACCCCTGTGGTACCCCACTATGAACTGAGACCCAGTCCGAGTACGTACCATTAATAACCACCCTTTGTTTCCTATCACTGAGCCAGTTTTTAACACAGTTACACATATTTTCCCCTATCCCCATTATTCTCATTTTATGTACCAGCCTTTTGTGTGGCACCGTATCAAAAGCTTTTGAAAAGTCCATATACACAACATCCACTGCATTTCCCTGGTCCAGGCTTGAACTTACCTCTTCATAGAAGCTGATCAAATTAGTTTGACAGGATCGATCCCTCATAAACCCATGTTGATACTCTGTCATAAGGTTATTTTTCTTGAGATACTCCAGTATAGCATCTCTCAAGAAACCCTCAAGGATTTTACCAACCGTAGAGGTTAAACTTACCGGCCTATAATTTCCCGGCTCAGTTTTTGTCCCCTTTTTGAATATTGGCACCACATTTGCTATGCGCCAGTCCTGCGGTACCGACCCTGTTATTAAGGAATCTGAGAAGATTAAAAATAATGGTCTATCTATCACAGAACTCAATTCCTGTAGTACTCTGGGGTGTATGCCATCCGGGCCCGGAGATTTATCAACCTTAGTGATTTCAAGACGGCGGCGTACTTCCTGCTGGGTTAAGCAGGTAATATTCAAGGGTGAATTTATGGTATCACTGGTCATGTCATCTGCCATGGCATTTTCTTGTATAAAAACCGTAGAAAAAAATATCGATCTAGACAATAAAAAATATGGGTGAACCACCCCTTTAAATAAGTATGTGTACGTATGCCTGTATGTGTATGTATCTGTGCATGTCTATGTGTAGATGGGGCCCACTGAGACTCTTTTGCTCAGGGCCCACAAAAACCTAGAGCCGGCCCTGCTCATTGGCTTCTGTGGAGCGTGTTGTGGGCATGATCTGTCACCTGTGCAGAGGTCACTGCGAGGGGGAGAAACTGTGCCCAGACAGACATGACACCTTCTCCAGCCACGACTCATCTGGAGAGATTACAACAAAGACACATCTGACTTCTCACATTTCCAGCACTATCACCAACCTGCAGAAACTCCTCATCCTACTAATACCCAACTGCTGAGCTGCTGCTGCCATAGGTGTGCCTGGGCTGTGTGGTACTGTGGGCCCTAAAAATGGTAAACCAAATCAGTAGAAAATAATAATTCCCTGTGTAAGTGCCCTAAAAAACAGTGCATACATTTTGCCCCCTAGAAAGTAATAATGCTGTCTTTGTGCCCCTTTGACAGTCATCATAAACTGAGTGCCCCAGTTCCTACTTAATATTTTATAATCCCAAGTTTCCCACTGTACAGCTCAACTCTACACAGTATAATGCCCCCAGACTGTATAGTATCCCCACACACACATATATTTACCCCTTAGTGGCATCAAAATGTATGATGGCTCCAACACTGTACAAGGACCACAACTAAGCTCCCACATTGTATGATGGCCCTAGCAGTAGTCACAGACACTTTATGGTGACCCACTCAGTAGCCCCCACACTGTCATGGCCCCCTTAGTAGCTCCCACACGCTATGAAAGCCACCATAGAAGGCAACACTATGAATAATGGCCTTCCCTTAGAAGCGCCCACTATTTATGGAGATCTCCTTAGTAGCCTTTACTATTTATTGGAGCCTCCTTCAAGAGA
Organism: Anomaloglossus baeobatrachus; assembly: GCF_048569485.1. Taxonomy (NCBI): domain Eukaryota; kingdom Metazoa; phylum Chordata; class Amphibia; order Anura; family Aromobatidae; genus Anomaloglossus; species Anomaloglossus baeobatrachus. The sequence goes on from NC_134354.1 coordinate 68,851,627, forward strand.
AAAAAAATAAACATCATATACTCACCATACCCCAGTGAGTTCAGCAGATAGAGGCAGGTCCTGGGCAATTGAATGCAGGGATGTCATCACGCCAGGACTCACGCCCTGTGTGTGAAGCGGCACGATGATGTCATTGTATCGCTCAGCTCTGGACCTGACGTTTTTGTAGGAAGCAGGATTAAAGCGACTTACTGTCATGCTTGGACTGGCCTGTGTCCGAATTCACAGCGTGACAGTTGAGCTCACATCTTCAGATGTCCGATGAACTACACAACAAACAACATACAACGGTGGGCCCTGATGCTAGGGAGGAGAGAGATGGGACACCTCCTGCAACTGTATCCTGTGCTCCGTAGCAAGCACTATATGGGTTCTTTCACCCTGTCACCAAGCAGGATACCTAGAACTCTTACTAATGAGATGGGCAGCAAGAACACTAGTCCCACCACTACACTAATCAAGATGAAAAGAAGGAAGACAAATGGGAAAAAGGATACAAATACAAACTTCACGGCTGTAGCCAGATTTCGAGGCTGCAGACAGCTTGGCACTAGTCATAATGCCAGCAGCTCCTTCCACCCAGGAGCAAGGATGGTTGACCTTAGGGAGATCAACATCCAACACCGCGGAGACACCATCACGAGTTTCTCAACGCAGTGATTCTAGAGTGCCCTTCCCGTGGTTGCTCCTTTCCGGTGAAAGACCTGGCTAGTTTCCTGCCAGCGTTGAGAAACATGTGATGGTGTCTCCGCAGGCTTTCTTGTTTTGCATATTTCCCAGGGTGCATTGCTCTAGAATCACTGCGTTGAGAAACACGTGATGGTGTCTCCGCGGTGTTGGATGTTGATCTCCCTAAGGTCAACCATCCTTGCTTATGTAGTCTTCTACTAGGCATTGCTCCCACTAGCCAGTTTCCTACTCCACACTGATGAGGGGAAAATACCCCGAAAAAGCTGTCTGTGGATGGATACCATGTTTGGCATAGGTGGTTTCCTTGACTGGAGACTGCCCTTCCCGTGGTTGTTCCTTCCCGGTGAAAGACCTGGCTAGTTTCCTGCCAGCGTTGAGAAACATGTGAGGGTGTCTCCGCAGGCTTTCTTGTTTTGAACCTTCCACCAAGGAGGCCTTCAGAAGAACAGAATCTATCACCAGCAAAGGCTGATGAGAAATAGGACTATTTGAAAGTGATGGGAGTGGTCACAGAGCGGCTACACCTTTAATCATGCTGGCAAAAAATTGACATAAACCCTTAATTCACGAAAGGAAAGGAAAATATATTTACTAATTAGAGTTTCAGAGCACTGTGAGACTCCGGACCTGAACCTGTCACAAGTCTCTAAATGCTGAGAGATCACCGTGACTCCTACATCCTACAGAATAGATAGTGGCAGTAAAGGAAGATAGCATCTATCGCATTATCTGCCTCAGAGTTTAACAGGTAGAAAAAGGAAAATTAATTTGACAGTGACTTAAAAAGGAATTTCCACTTTTAAAAAAAAGACCAAAAAATTACTTGTATAGCCAAACGAGAAATTTGTTTAGAGTTCTTTAAATCACATGCACGAATAAATCCAAAAATGTGCCTGATGAGGAATGGTCGCAAATGGCCCGGTTTTGAAAGGGTTAAATTAATTTGATTAAAATGTTAATAATGTTTAAATATCTCTGTATTTAAGAAGTCAATGTAATTATTTGGTCGAATTGTTCTTGTACACTTTCCTACTTATTTTGAGTTTTCCCCGTTGACTTTCACTATAACAACCATCTGATCCTAAACTCATTGATTTAGAGTGAGACTTCAAAGTGAAAAATTCCTTGTAAATGGGAATATTATAGAAAGTAATTCACAGTTATTATCCAAATTTTAACAGGTTCTTTGTATCAGGCATGTTGTAATTAACTTAGTAATTTAAAATGGGAATTAACATTTGCACATAATTATCCCATTATTCTACATAGAAATCTGGCAGCTTCATTACTTATATAAGCACATCATAGGATTTTTTTTTTTCATATATGAAACTCATATTATATGTTATAATTTTTTCAATGATTGAATTTAGGCAAATTTTATAAAAAAAAAGCCGGGTAAATGGCCGAATATAAAAACTTAAATATGACGGGCGGCACTTTTTGCGGGACAGGATGACGTTTTCAGTGATACCATTATTTTTTTTTATAACTTCTTGTTGATCATTTTTTTCTCTAAGCTTTGGCGTGTTATTCATTTATTATATGGATTTTTGCACAAGTCTTGTTTTTTACTTGAGTTTTTAGATAAGAAAGCATTTTAAGTTGCTAAAAATGTTTCCCGTATTTTTTCAGTTTTGAATTTTCTTAAAAAATTCCTTTTTTTGTGCTCCCATTGGCACCTTACAGTAATATTGCTTTTCAATTAACCCCTTATAGTAATTCTTGCACCCATCCTGTCATAATGTCCCTAATCCTGAAATAATGTCCCTTAGCCTGTGATAATGTTGTCAAGCCTGTAATAATCTCTGTTGGATTGTAATAATGCTCCCAATCCTGTAATAATAATATCCATCCCTTGTCCTTTAATAATGTTTTTTATCCTGAACTAATGTTTTCCATCCTGTAATAATGTTCTTAATCCTGTAACAATATACCATACCCTGTAATAGTGTCCCTTGTCCTATAATAATGGTACCTGTTCTATAATATTATCACCCATCTGGTAGTGTCCCCATACTGGAACTCATCTTGTAATAATTTAGCCCAACCTGGCTCCCATCTTTAGTAATCTTTCCATCCTGCTCCACATCTTATAGTAATGTCCCCATCCTGATCCCCATCTTGTAGTGGTGTCCCTTCTGGTTTCCATCCATAATGTCCTCATCCTGGTCCTTATTTTGTAGTGGTGTCCCCATCCTGGTCCACATCTTGTAGTAATGTGCCCATCCTGGTTCCCATTGTTTAGTAATGTGCCCATCCTGGTTCCCATCTTGTAGTAATATCCCCATCCTTGTCCCCACCCTGTAGTAATAGGCCCATCCTGGTCCACATATTGTAGTAATGTCCCCATCCTGGTCCTCATCTTGTAGTAATGGGCCCATCCTAGTCCCCATCTTATAGTAATGTCCCCATCTTGTAGTAATGTCCCTATCCTGATCCCCATCTTGTAATAATGTCCCCATCCTTGTCCCTACATTATAATAATATCCCTATCCTGATCCCCTTTTTGTAGTAATGTCCCAATGCTCATCTCCATCTTGTAGTGGTTTCCCCATCCTGTTTCTCATCTTGTAGTAATGTCCCCATCCTAGTTCCCATATTGTAGTAATGTCCCTATACTTTTCCCCATCTTGTAGTAATGTCCCATCCTGGTCCCCATATTGCAGTAATGGGTTCATTCTTTTCCGTTCCTTGAAGTAGTGTTAACCATTCTGCCAATCTTTACTTACACATAAAAAAAATTTCTTCTCACCTGACCTCTCTCCTTCGACGAACAACGTCATCTTCCTCCTACTACAAATAAGCAATGAATAAGCAACAAATCCAGAGATAGAATCTGCATATGCTACTTATGGATTTTACTGTAGATTTGGTGCGGATTTCAGCCTACTCCTCTTACTAAGAATACAGAAGGGTGAATATTGCAATAGAAATCCATATTATAATGAGCTGGCTGCAGATTTGAAATCCACACCATGGTTTCATTTTGATTTTTTTTCCATAACGTGTGACTGGGATTTTTAAAAAATAATTTAATTGTACTGAAAATTGCCATGGACTTGTGAACTTTGTCTTACAGAATGTTATAGGAATTATGGACAAAAAAGCCAATAGAGCGCAAAAACAGTGCAAAATGAAGAATGGGCCAGCAAAAGGTAAATGAAACCTAATGCTCATGTCTAATACAAATCAGACTGTGACATGTTAGACCAGCAGCTCTACCACTATGTGCTTTCCAGGCCAAGTTTTCCAAAGGGTACTAGACTGAACTGTTTTTGCAAATTTTAGGTAGAAATGAGCATTGTTTGAGAGAAATCAAATTCACCTTGAATTTCACCCCAAAATTTAGTTCGCTGGTTTTAAAGGGGCCAATAATGGGTTAAAAAACAATACTCAGACCCAGAAACACCTGTTTTATTTGGGGGGCAAAGCTTGATATGGTTTTCACTAGGCCATCTTTGTTGTCATCAGGATCCATCTACACCTTTGGCATCTCCAGCACATATTGAGCCATTAGGTCATGATGTGCATGCGTAATGTCATAAGGTCACAAAAACCTAACAAAGCAGGAGACGTGAAGGTATACTAGCCAATTTATTATGAGGGTGCCATAAATTACATTAGACAGCTTAAAACTTAAAGGGAACCTATTACATTTAAAAACATTATTTAACTGCAAATAAGTTTAATCTACAAGTAAACAACACTAAAATTTTGCGTGGCTGGAGCCACGGCTGCATGGAGAAAATAAACTAATAACCTCCTTGCAGTCACTCACTTCCAGTCATTGGGACATGCAGTTAGCGGCTGAAGTCCCCCTCGTTCATTATCTAGTGATATCTACATGATGACAGTGACAGTGGTCAACAGCTTCTAGCAGAACCCGGCAATTCTATTGATGGTGCACAAGTAGGATCCCATCCCATAACCAAGAAAGCTTGGCACTCAGTAGTTGATGTGAAATAACGGTGATTTTTATTCCAAGACACTACCAAGTGTTTCCTGCGGTGTCCACTGGTATACTGAGCAGACGTTATGATGTTTGCTCAGTATAGTGGTGGACACCGCAGGTAACACTGGAACGCTTGCCTCTCCTTGGATACAGAGAAACTCTAAAACCACTGCACAGAGGAAGGTCCGTTATGGACTGAAACGTTTGTGTTTGGTAGTGTCTTGGAATAAAAATCACCGTTCTTTCACATCAACTCCTGAGTGCCAAGTTTTCTGTTATAGGGGTCATCAGCTTACCCCGGCTGTCACACTACACGTAATTGTGCTGATGTTGCCCTCAGTGTGAGCCATTTAAACACTCGCATAGGGCTGAGCACCAAGCGTAACTGAGCACACCATTGCTCGCGCGAGTGAAGTTTGCACGTAAAACATCTAAACCCTGAACTCGAACCTTGATTTTTTTAAGTTGGTGTTCCATTCAAAAAGCGAACTTCAGGTTCACTCATCTCTAGTTAACCCTAGAACGCGCAACCATAGAAATCTACCATAGTAAACAAGTGACCTAGCAGGCCTGCGAGGCCCCAGGTATGCATTATAGGGATACGAGGCATAGGTGGATCTCCGATCCACCCACCTCTGTTAGCTGCACATGTTGGCTGATCAGACCAGCCAACATTTTCAGGGAAACATGCGGACTCGCCACGCTAGCCTACGTTAAATGGTCAGACACGACCTATGAAGTACCAATACTTTGTATGCTGTGAAAGTTTTTATCCATTCTGATAATCTACTATCAGATCATTTCTGTGATTTCACACTAAATATCTGTAATTTACATTCACATGGTCTAGTGTTTCTTGCTCATTTAAATATTCATTCAATAGGCACTTCTAAGTGACAGGAGCACTGATCGTCCACTTATTATAGCATTAATTCCAAGGTTGTATTTTATATAGATGATGTTGCAAGAGTCTTTGTATTCATTAGGTGGGTTACAATAGACTGGGTCTTTATTGGTATGATGGGTTCAGTTTTGATGATGTTTTTAATGTCTTTATACATGGTCACAGATATTGTGAATCCAGACTAATTCTGAGTGTTATTAAGAATCCTTAGAGGCTGAATTAAAGAGAACTTTTTGTGAGATTGGTGCGGGTGCCAACAATTGGATACGCAGGAATCAGCAACTTACAGGATCGGTAATAACTTGCTGAGTTGGGCCAACCCATTTTACTGGCTTACTGCTTCACGTTATCATTATACTCCGCTAAAAATATTATACTTCAAATATCAAAGGAACAAAATATAACTTTTAACAACCTTTTAAACCCTCCAATAACTGTATAAAAGTAGATTTTTTTAGATTCAAATCAGTTTTGAAGATGAAACTAGAGTTAATGAGGGATTTATACAGTTTTTAAGTCACTGCATTACATATTGGTTCTTAGTAAAGAATATTAAAGTTTTAAGCCTAAGGGAATAAATATCAAGGATTAAGGGTAATTTACTTAGATTTTCAGCAGAGTTACTTAGGTGTTGGTTAAAATTGACTTCACTTAATGTTAAATTAGAATTTTACAATTATAATCTTTCCTGTTTCTTAACTTTACTACATCTCCGATGTCCTCTTCTGGCGCTAAAGGACTAAATTACCATTTTTTTAAATAAATAATTTCTAATGTTCTTTTGAGTAATGAAGTTATAATGATGTGTTTCAACCTGTGAAGTGATATATAAACCGATGATAAATGCTGTACTTTGAAAGTAAACCGGATGATAGTACAATTGTTTGGAAGCAAAGATATAATAATTAGATACGGAGCTGGAATGTATAAATAAGAGATTTAAAGGACACTGAGGATTTTGTGGAAATAATCAAGATGTAAAGTTCTGTGTGATAATTTAAATGTCTTAAAACTTCCTTCATAAATTACATTAGACCCATTATTCGGAGATTGGCCTTTTATCTTATCGGAGATTGAAGATACATATAATCTAGTATTGAAGACCTTGGATAAGTCTACCCTCAAACATTCACTAATTGTGCTCCCAAGATTGCATAGCCTTCTTTTAAAGCATGTAAAAAACATTACTAACCTTGAAATGCCCATTATATCAAATGACTGTCACAGGGACCAGATGACATGACCAAGACACCTAAGTTGACCCTCAGACTGCGGACCCTGTGCTGACCCTCAGGTCAGAGATACACTGGATGGTAGTAAGGTCTGGGTTGCCAACGTGACCCCAACTCCTTTCCAAGCAAAGATGTAACTCCCTCCCACCTCCATTTGAGGGGTGTGCCAGGACCATAAACACAAACCACACAGCTAACACGAACAGGGAAAAAACAGAAACTTATACATCCGGTAATCACACACAAAGGAGCGACTAACTGTGCATAGTGGAAAACAACATAAAAGGTGGGAAGTAAACAGACTGCTGGGAATCTTCCACACCGTACAATAAGCACACCGCAGACTGCTGCAGTCAGCACCAATGCTGCAGCCAACACAGCAAGTAGCAGAAAGGGCTCCACCAGCTCCTTACACTTCCTGGCCAGCTTCTAAATAAATAGAAATAACCGACACCCTCTGCTGGAAGCAAAGGGTATATATAGGGCCTGGGAGTGGTCCGAAACAGAAACACCTGACCAGGAGTCAAAAGCTGCTATAAAAACCAACTAATATTAACCCTCCCTTCCCCAAAGTAAAGGGAATACATTTAATCAGCAATGTAACAACAAGGTAAAGTGACACTCTGACTCAGAACCCAGAACCTGTCACTAATCTCTGCAACAGACGACCGTGACAATGACTTGGCATAATACCCATTGATTGACAAATAAAAGTGGCACAATGATAGACTGTGCAGCTAAAAAAGTAATTTGTTAACAACAAGGTTTCTATTCCTCATGAATTTCTACCAAATCTAGTATTACACTCATTGAACCTCATTGAAGTTAATGAATTGTCTTTGTATTGTTCAACTATTCTAGTAGCCATTTTAATCAGTGATTGGGAGATAAAGTTTAACACATGGCATCATCCACTAAACAATGTAGAGAGCCACAGTTTTCTGCACCATACTACTTACATACAGCCACTGCTGGAGCAGATGTCAGCTGATTTATCGGGGAGTCGAACCCTCTACTGAAGTCTTATTCATGACCTATCCAGTATGTTAGCTTTTGACAACCCATTTAATTAAAGATACTTCACCATTTGGGGTATATAGATCTAATACGGACATATTGCATCAGATTGACTGAGCTGCTGCTCTACAATAGCAAGTGCTATCAATAGAAATATTGCTGTTATGCTAGCTGGTGAGGGCCCACTGAACCATGGACTGTGCTTACCCTGAAAGGATGTAACTAAGTGCTTGCTGGGTTTTCACCAGAGTCATTGATGGTAAAGATTGACTGGGCTACCAGTAGATACCAGGTACCTCTCCAAGGTAGTGCCTGGTACATCAGTAGCTGACCCAAGGGTCAAAGATGTGGGTACAGAGGGCATGGAGGACAGAGCAGGTGTCTAGGTGACGTACATTAAAGAGACTGGCAGGACGGGCAAGTACAGGAGGCACTATGTGTTCAGCTACGGGAAACAGACAGGACGGCCTGACAGTCAACAGGCAGGATGATATCAGGTACTGGAGACAACAAGCAGGATCGGGCAGAAGGCAGATTGAAGTACATACAGGATAAAGCTTACCAAGAACCTAATTGCTCAGGGACCTCCCAACAAGGCAAGGTGCCTTAAATATCGTGTTCCTTCCAACCATAGGCTGGGGAAAACTTTCTGAGTGCTTGTGCTGCCCCTTTAAGAGGCAGGGCGCATGCATGCCATAATGACATTGATGGAGACCTGTACAACTTGCTGAGGCCTTGGAGCATAGAGACCGGAGTAGGAGAAGGTGAGCTACAGCGAGTAACAATTTATGCATTCTCTATTTTTCTCTTTAAAATTAACCGACCCTTTTAGTGAGTGTTACAGATGGAATCTTATTCTCTTCCACAGAGGCTATAGGGAAGGGGGGGTGAGGGCTGTATGGTCCACATCCTACAAATATAAAACCACATGGGTCCAAGTGTGTCGCTGTGGCCATTAACCCTCTGGCACTGCTTTATAATTTATTCAGGGGCCACTCTTAGAGCCATTTCCCCCAGGCCAGTGACTTTCAGATGGGCGTCCCTTGTTGACTAAGGTTCCCTTTCCACTCTGCCATCACTGTCTCCTCACAACCCTTTCCCTGAACTCTTACACTCCTCCCCCTGGCTGACTGAATATTAACCCTGTCTTCCCTGAACAATGAGTCGCACAAAGGAATTCTAAACCTATGAACAGGATGACAATGACCTATTACAGTCATGGCGAACCTTTTACAGGCCGAGTGCCCAAACTATAGTTCTAAACCCATTTTTTTTTCCGAAGTGCCAACCAATCCTATTATGTAAATAATTGATTTTAACCTTACCTTTGCAGTCTTCTCTTCTCTCCAGCAGGGGGCATCACGCTCATTCATGCTTACCACACATTGAAGCTGAGCCCTTTCCAGACACAGCAGTTGGATTGATCTTTCTGGAAATAAATTCAAGCATATTAGACAAAGATTTTAGCATGGAATGCAATCAGATGTCACCCTGTAATCCACATCCACATTTCAAAGTCTGAACATCTTGAAATCCCATAAAGACGTACGAGTTGCTCCCCTCCCCTTTCATTGTGTAGTTATGTCCCCTTCCTGGTAAACATGTCCCCCATCCTGATATATATTTCCTATATTCTGGTATATTTGTCCACATCATGGCCCCATCCTGGTAAATGTACCCCATTCCTGGTAAATGTACCCCATCCTGGTAAATGTACCCCATCCTGGTAAATGTATCCCATCCTGGCATGTTCCCCCATGCTGTTAAATGATCCCATCCTGGTAAATGTACCTCATCCAGGCATGTTCCCTTATCCTGGTAAATGTACCCCATCCTGATAAATGTCACCCTTCCTGCTAAATGTTCCCCATCCTGGCATTTTTCCTCATCCTGGCATGTTCATGTACCCCCATCCTGGCATGTTTCCCCCCCATCCTTTCATGTTTCCCCCCATTCTGGTAAATGTATCCCCCTTACTGGTAAATGTATCCCCCATACTGGTAAATGTACCCCCCATACTGGTAAATGTACCCCTTCCTGGCTTGTTTCCCTTCCTGCTAAATGTACCCCATCCTGGCATGATTTCCCCCATCCTTACAGTCATGTTTCCACCCATCCTTGCAGCCATGTTTCCCCCATCTTTGCAGCCATGTTTCCCCCATCTTTGCAGCCATGTTTCCCCCATCTTTGCACGTTTCTCTCCATCTTTGCAGCCATGTTTTCCCCGTGCTCTGTTTGTATATGCCCCATGCTCCCATGTTCCCCCCGTGCTAGCTCTGTCCCCCATGCTCCCATGTTTGCCCCGTGCTGGCTCTGTCCCCCGTGCTCCCCATGTTTCCCCCGTGCTGGCGCTGTCCCCCGTGCTCCCCATGTTTTGCCCGTGCTGGCTCTGTCCCCCGTGCTCCCCATGTTTCCCCCGTGCTGGCTCTGTCCCCGTGCTCCCCATGTTTCCCCCGTGCTCCCCATGTTTCCCCCATGCTGGTGCTGTCCCCCGTGCTCCCCATGTTTCCCCCGTGCTGGTTCTGTCCTCGTGCGCTCCATGTTTCCCCGTGCTGGCTCTGTCCCCCGTGCTCCCCATGTTTCCCCGTGCGCTCCATGTTTCCCCCGTGCTGGCTCTGTCCCCCGTGCTCCCCATGTTTCCCCGTGTGCTCCATCTTTCCCCCGTGCTGGCTCTTTCCCCCGTGCGCTCCATGTTTCCCCGTGCTGGCTCTGTCCCCCGTGCTCCCCATGTTTCCCTGTGCTGGCTCTGTTCCCCGTGCTCCCCATGTTTCCCCGTGCGCTCCATGTTTCCCCCGTGCTCCCATGTTTCCCCCGTGCTGGCTCTGTCCCCGTGCGCTCCATGTTTCCCCCATGCTGGCTCTGTCCCCGTGTGCTCCATGTTTCCCCCGTGCTGGCTCTGTCCCCGTGCGCTCCATGTTTCCCCCGTGCTTCCATGTTTCCCCCGTGTGCTCCATGTTTCCCCCGTGCGCTCCATGTTTCCCCCGTGCGCTCCATGTTTCCCCCGTGCGCTCTATGTTTCCCCCGTGCTCCCATGTTTCCCCCGTGCTCCCATGTTTCCCCCGTGCTCCCATGTTTCCCCCGTGCTGGCTCTGTCCCCGTGCGCTCCATGTTTCCCCCATGCTGGCTCTGTCCCCGTGCGCTCCATGTTTCCCCCGTGCTGGCTCTGTCCCCGTGCGCTCCATGTTTCCCCCGTGCTCCCATGTTTCCCCCGTGTGCTCCATGTTTCCCCCGTGCGCTCCATGTTTCCCCCGTGCGCTCTATGTTTCCCCCGTGCTCCCATGTTTCCCCCATTCTGGCGCTGTCCCCCGTGCTCCCCATGTTTCCCCCGTGCTGGTTCTGTCCCCGTGCGCTCCATGTTTCCCCATGCTGGCTCTGTCCCCCGTGCTTCCATGTTTCCCCCGTGTGCTCCATGTTTCCCCCGTGCGCTCCATGTTTCCCCCGTGCGCTCCATGTTTCCCCCGTGCGCTCTATGTTTCCCCCGTGCTCCCATGTTTCCCCCGTGCTCCCATGTTTCCCCCGTGCTCCCATGTTTCCCCCGTGCTGGCTCTGTCCCCGTGCGCTCCATGTTTCCCCCATGCTGGCTCTGTCCCCGTGCGCTCCATGTTTCCCCCGTGCTGGCTCTGTCCCCGTGCGCTCCATGTTTCCCCCGTGCTCCCATGTTTCCCCCGTGTGCTCCATGTTTCCCCCGTGCGCTCCATGTTTCCCCCGTGCGCTCTATGTTTCCCCCGTGCTCCCATGTTTCCCCCATTCTGGCGCTGTCCCCCGTGCTCCCCATGTTTCCCCCGTGCTGGTTCTGTCCCTGTGCGCTCCATGTTTCCCCATGCTGGCTCTGTCCCCCGTGCTCCCCATGTTTCCCCGTGCGCTCCATGTTTCCCCCGTGCTGGCTCTGTCCCCCGTGCTCCCCATGTTTCCCCGTGTTCTCCATGTTTCCCCCGTGCTGGCTCTTTTCCCCGTGCGCTCCATGTTTCCCCGTGCTGGCTCTGTCCCCCGTGCTCCCCATGTTTCCCCGTGCTGGCTCTGTTCCCCGTGCTCCCCATGTTTCCCCGTGCGCTCCATGTTTCCCCCGTGCTCCCATGTTTCCCCCGTGCTGGCTCTGTCCCCGTGCGCTCCATGTTTCCCCCATGCTGGTTCTGTCCCCGTGCGCTCCATGTTTCCCCCGTGCTGGCTCTGTCCCCGTGAGCTCCATGTTTCCCCCGTGCTCCCATGTTTCCCCCGTGTGCTCCATGTTTCCCCCGTGCGCTCCATGTTTCCCACGTGCGCTCCATGTTTCCCCCGTGCGCTCTATGTTTCCCCCGTGCTCCCATGTTTCCCCCGTGCTCCCATGTTTCCCCCGTGCTCCCATGTTTCCCCCGTGCTGGCTCTGTCCCCGTGCGCTCCATGTTTCCCCCATGCTGGCTCTGTCCCCGTGCGCTCCATGTTTCCCCCGTGCTGGCTCTGTCCCCGTGCGCTCCATGTTTCCCCCGTGCTCCCATGTTTCCCCCGTGTGCTCCATGTTTCCCCCGTGCGCTCCATGTTTCCCCCGTGCGCTCCATGTTTCCCCCGTGCGCTCTATGTTTCCCCCGTGCTCCCATGTTTCCCCCATGCTCCCATGTTTCCCCCGTGCTCCCATGTTTCCCCCGTGCTGGCTCTGTCCCCCGTGCTCCCCATGTTTCCCCGTGCGCTCCATGTTTCCCCCGTGCTGGCTCTGTCCCCCGTGCTCCCCATGTTTCCCCGTGCGCTCCATGTTTCCCCCGTGCTGGCTCTGTCCCCCGTGCTTCCCATGTTTCCCCGGGCGCTCCATGTTTCCCCCGTGCTGGCTCTGTCCCCCGTGCGCTCCATGTGTCCCCCGTGCTGGCTCTGTCCCCCATGCTCCCCATGTTTCCCCATGCTGGCTCTGTCCCCCGTGCTCCCCATGTTTCCCCCGTGCGCTCCATGTTTCCCCCGTGCGCTCCATGTTTCCCCCGTGCTCCCATGTTTCCACCGTGCTCCCATGTTTCCCCCGTGCTCCCATGTTTTCCCCATGCTGGCTCTGACCCCCATGCTCTCCATGTTTCCCCATGCGCTCCATGTTTCCCCCGTGCTGGCTCTGTCCCCCGTGCTTTCCATGTTTCCCCAGGCGCTCCATGTTTCCCCCGTGCTGGCTCTGTCCCCCGTGCGCTCCATGTGTCCCCCGTGCTGACTCTGTCCCCCGTGCTCCCCATGTTTCCCCATGCTGGCTCTGTCCCCCGTGCTCCCCATGTTTCCCCCGTGCGCTCCATGTTTCCCCCGTGCGCTCCATGTTTCCCCCGTGCTCCCATGTTTACCCCGTGCTCCCATGTTTACCCCGTGCTCCCATGTTTCCCCCATGCTGGCTCTGACCCCCGTGCTCCCCATGTTTCCCCGTGCGCTCCATGTTTCCCCCGTGCTGGCTCTGTCCCCCGTGCTCCCCATGTTTCCCCGGGCGCTCCATGTTTCCCCCGTGCTGGCTCTGTCCCCCGTGCGCTCTATATTGTACTATGCAGCCCCGATATGGCATTATGCAGCCCCCATATGGCACTATGCAATCCCCATATAACATTAAGCAGTCCCCATATAGCACAATGCAGAACCATAAAGCATTAGGCACCCTCGTGTAGTATACAGCCCCATATAGCACAATGCAGATCCATAAAGCATTAGGCACCCTCATGTAATATACAGCCCACATATAGCACATGTAGACATATATAGCATCAGGCACCCTAATGTAGTATACAGCGATATATAGCACAGTACAGACCCAGATAGCATCAGGCACCTTCATGTAGTATACAGCCCCATATAGACAGTGCAGACCCAGATAGCATTAGGCACCGTCATGTAGTATATAGCTCCCATGGTCGTCTGGCCACAGTAACTAGCACAAACTCACTTTTTCCCATTCCCCCGCTGCTCCAGTCTCCTCGGCGTGTCCACTGCTGTCGCTTGCTCTGACCTCACTGCAGGCGCGCGGTGGTGACGTCACTGCGCTCCACTGCAGTCCTGTTAGAACGCCGACATGTCCAGACACATGGGGGAGAATGATGAGAGAGGGAGCGCGCTGCTCCGTCTCTCATCATTGCTTTCAATTGTATCGGCAACTGTGATGCCAATACAAGTGAAAGTGCGACCCTCGGCGGGGGGGGGCGGTGACAGCGCGGGCACCAGGCCCCCTGCCACTGCGAGTAGGCCCCCCCCGGCAGCCCAGGGCGCCGGCATTGGAACGGGTTTGCCGGGTGCTGACGCCGGCCCTGCACACTTCCATTAAAACCATTGATGTCTTCAGGGGTGCAAACATGACCGCAGGTCCACCTTCTTACAATACTATCATTCATATGATTTGGGAATGCTCGGTTATCCAAACCTATCTGATGTTTTTTAACCACCATTCTAGGATTTTCTTCTCAACACTGGAAGAGTGTTTTAAACCCAAGTTCCCTGCTCCCATTTTTAAACTCATTTTTTGGCGGCTTCATCTTTTTTTAGTGTCACTCTTGTCTTGTAGTGGCATCTTGCGCCCGGAACTTCTGACTGACCGGAAGTCAAAAGGCAGTTACGTCACAAGCTCCCAATACAAGTCTATGACAGCCAGAACTAAACCAGAATGAGGCACTCATAGACTTGTATGGATTAATGACCTTCGGTTTACTCCATAAAACACTGGAGCTCCCACCTGATCACAAAACACAGAAGACCAGCCATAGCAACGCTGGAAACAGATAAAGACAACTGCAGGCGAGTGGTGTTTTAACAGAATACAAGTTAAAATACAGCTTTGGGGTTCATGGGGGTATCCTTCCCAGCAAGCAGCCTACTGGTTTAATAGTTGATCTGATCCCTACTAAATTTAGCAAAATTTTCTATAGATCATTAATGCTCTTCTCCAGGAGGACTATTATGTGGAAGCCATTATAGACCCCCTCTGTTTGTCACTCAGCACACTTGGTGGACATGGTTCCATTCATGTGTAATCGACTGGAAGGACATGAAATAGAGTTTTCCAGATTGTATGAGTGCTGAAACCATTATTGCATCATTGACTGATTTAGCACAATAATTTAGGGATGCTGCAGTACTTCATATCAGATGATGTTTGGTCATGGCTGCAGCTTTCTTTCTCAGTTTACCTATGAGTCATAGACACTTGGCATTGGCTACACCACAGCCAGTCAGTTAGCTCAACAGCTCTGAAGGAGTATTGCCATGCGCGTCCGCACACGCAGATTACTACTTCGGCGTTGGACTCCTTTTTCACATTGTAGTGTCCAACAGGCAACCTGGTTTCTCTTAAATGCTCAGCTCTGCTGGGCGTCGGCTGAGTTTGTTCACTGCTTTCAGCTAGGCAGGAGTTAATACTTTTTGGAGCAGTGTGCAACTCTTCTGAGAGCCAGCTTGCTAATTACAATCCACAGCTGGTCTCTTCCTATAGTAGGAGATCGCCAAAAATAGCTTCAGTGTAGCACCAGTGATCCTGATTATCCTATTCATGGGGAACTACAGTTGCTATTCTGCATGGTGTAAATGTTCCCCTGTTGTTTGTTTATTCCCTACCCATTTATTTATTCCCCTGTACTCATATTGTCACCCCTTTATGTTTGAGTGCAGTGTATACGAGGTTTAATTCTCCCCCTTGTCCATGTATTTTTTGTAGGGCTGTTACTGGGTTTTCAGCTCACTCCCAGGGTGGAGGTAGTAAAGTCATGGCTTAGACAGGAGTCAGGGTCATGCTGGGGCCTCGGACTTGGCTATCATCAAGCCTATCTCCGAGATAAGGGACAGCGCAGGATCTTGAGTCTGAAGGCCAGCTTAGGAGGCCCTGTTCTGTCACTTGTGACAAGTGTTTTGTCTACGTGGGCAGAGCCGTGGAGCTCACCGATTGTCTGCTGTGCTGATGATATGACATCACCACCGCAGTCAATGCTAGACACCTGGACTAGCAGCAGAACCTCGGCGGGGGAAACTGAGTAGGTGAGTACTGTGCAGGGGCCAAACTTTAACGGAAAAGGGACAACCACTTTAAGGGGTATGGAAGTAGTGTGCATTTAGTTTTATGCAATATTGTACTGTTAATTACATGTCTATTATTATGGCACATTAATGAGTGATATCCATGTGATATTTTCTTAATCCATTTTGATTATCTTGAATATTGATTGCCATAAACAGAAAAAAATGTATACTTTTTTATTGTTAATATTAAAGCCAAATAATGAAATCGCTCACTGAATTTATATCTACTGGTTTCAATACATGGGAAAATCTGCATTGTGTTTACAATTAATTCTAGCTGTAAGTGCATCTCTTGCTTCTGCTGGAACATATGTTCAGATGATATTACAAGAAAACTTTCATAAAACAGCACCTCGGGGACTTGTTCAAGGTGCGCTCAGGAAATTACTATAGAAACAATATGCAAAGAAATCCCTCCATATGGGAAAAAAGATATCTGAATAAGTCTATTTTCTAAGAAACGTTTGTTCGTATGAGTGCAGGTGAAAAGCCACTGATCAGCAAGTCAGTTTTGTTCAATGAGTGTCCTGGCTTAGTATAATGAAATATATATATATATATATATATATATATATATATATATATATATTAAGAAAATCTATTGCAATAACTACAAGTTCCAGTGTCTTCTAACCAATGGCTGCTGAGAGGAATGAGTGCAGCAATTTAAGTGTGGGTTGGCACTTGAGTGAATAGTTAAAGGCAAAATCATAGTTTAACACAAGAGCATAGTTTGGTGTATTCCACATAGTTTGGTGTATTCCTTACTAGTTTTCCATTGTTTTTCTACTTTTCTCTGTACTCTTTAACCACATTTAGCATGTGCTCCGTGGATAATCCTGGCAGGTGTGCATCTTGTGAGATGTATGCATGACTTGAACAGCTGTTTGAGGCTGAAAATGTCTGTACTTGATGCCAGCATGTTACATATTTGGAAGCCCAGGTAACTGATCTAAGTATGCAGCTTGCAACACTATGGAGCCTTAAGGTACTGTCACACATAACGAGATCGCTAGGGAGATCGCAGCTGAGTCACGGTTTCTGTGACGCAGTAGCGATCCCGTTAACGATCTTGTTATGTGTGACACCTACCAGCGATCAGGCCCCTGCTGTGAGATCTCTAGTCATTGCAGAATGGTCCAGGCCATTTTCTTCAAAGGCGATGTCCTGCTGGGCAGGACACATCGCTGTGTTTGACACTGTGTGACAGGGTCACAGTGACTGCTGAGATCGTTATACAGGTCGCTACTGTGACCTGTATTGTTCCTGCATCGCTGGTAAGATCTGACTGTGTGACATCTCACCTGCGAACTCCCAGTGACTTACCTGCGATCCCTATCAGGTCGCATCATTTTCGGGATCGCTGGTAAGTCGTTGTGTGCCCTTACAAACATGGAGAGGAGTTTAAAGCTCAATGAAGACTGTTATCTGAAGACAGCAGGAGATAGGGGCTGAAACACAAATGTGTCATTTATTAAGCTGTGTACTGTTGTTTACTTACTATGATGGGTTTATCAATAGGCCATTATCATTTCATTTCTGTCACTAGCTTGCTTATGCCAAGTCTTTTGCCCTGTTCTATGATAAACAGCTCACTGTCAATAAACAATGTACACAGGAAGCTGTGGTGTGGGCGGGGCCAGCTTTCTGAGCTCTACTAGATGCTACATCAAGGGAGAAATAGAAAAACTAGCAGTTTGATAGTGGGCACTGCAAACAAGGAGGCTGGAAAGGATAGATTTATTGGATTAAAAAAGCATATAAGCATAAGCGCAATGCATTTCCGGGATGAACTGTCTCCATCAGGTAACGGTTTGGGGGCCTGGGGTCCATCAAGTTCTCTTTAAGCTTTTTATAGAGCCCATAAAGGTGCTCATTTCACAACTCCTGCTTCTGATTAGAAGTGGCTACCCAACGCCCTAAGGGGAATTAAAAAGGATTTCTTAGAACAAAGATCCCCTTTAAGTAACAGTAATTGCATGTTTTGTTATTTTTCCAATATACAAAATGATGTACAGTACTAGACTACTGTATTGAAATCCAATTCACGTTATGATTCTTTCCGGAATATGGGAAGTAATTCATTTGCTGGATGAAGTAATAGTTACCAATCCTTTAATTTATACAGAATTTCTCTGCATTTATTACCCTACTGCTTGATAAATATAAAACCTTTTACATTTATTTGTAAGGAATCTGTTCTGTTCTCTATGTCGTAATAAATGAGTTCAGATGTTTTCTCTTATAGGCAAAATGCATCAGTGATTTAATTAACTGTCAAGGCATAGTTTGCAATGCACAATATCATTAATATCAGAGGGTAATCTGTCTCTATTAAACAGTGATGCACTCAAATCCCCATGTTTTATATAAGCATGGAATTAAAGGGTAATTATGGCATACTTCCCATTCTGCAAGGAAGACATTCATATTCATTGGCAAAACTATATCTGATTGTTAATTACATAAGGGTTATCAAGTGTGGTCTTGTGACCTAAGTGGAAAGGTTAAGGTCATTGATTTTGCCTTAAAGGGATATGCCAAAAATATTTATTAACTTTTCAAATGTTCGGGGTTCAAGGTTGCTCTTTCATTCCCTATGCTTCATAAGATCTGTAAAATGAATTTTAAATGGAGTAGGACTTAAGGGCACTTTACACGCTGCAATATCGCTATCGATATCACTAGCATGGGTACCCGCCCCCGTCAGTTGTGCGTCACGGGCAAATCGCTGCCCGTGGTGCACAACATCGCTTACACCCGTCACACGGACTTACCTTCCCTGCGACGTCGCTGTGGACAGCGAACCGCCTCCTTTCTAAGGGGGAGGTTCATGTGGCGTCACAGCGACGTCACACGGCAGTCGTCCAATAGAAGCAGAGGGGTGGAGATGAGCGAGCAGAATATCCTGCCCACCTCCTTCCTTCCTCATTGCCGGTGGACGCAGGTAAGGAGATGTTCGTCGTTCCTGCGGTGTCACACATAGCGATATGTGATGTCGCAGGAACGAAGAACAAAGAGCGACATGCACCACCAACGATATTATGAAAAGGAGCGACGTGTCAACGATCAACGATTTTTGCCGTTTTTACGATCGTTGATCGTCGCTCCTAGCTGTCAAATGCTGCAATGTCGCTAACGATGCTAGATATGCGTCACAAACACCGTTACCCCGATGATATATCGTTATCGATGTCGCAGCGTTTAAAGCACCCTTTAGACTTGTTTGCTTCAGCATTATTAAACTGTACAGGCATGGAGGCTGGGGTTCACCTTTTCTAGAACCTACACAGATCCAATAGGTGATATTATATATATCAGATAGGGTACCTTAGAAATGGGGTCATTAGTAGTGATAAGCAGACCTATGGATATTTAGTGTCACCGAATCAGCACAAACTAAAGGAAAAATTGGGTTCAGCAAACAAACTTGAACCCAAACAACGAACCCCACACAAGGGGGATGAGAAATGTGGGGCTGTAAAATGGTCATAGTGAGTGCTCAGGGGATCCAAATGGAAGTAAAATGGAAGTAAGAGCAGGATAGTTATACATACCATGTTTCCCAAAGAATCACACTACAGTCAAACTCTTTCCGGGCCCACTTACTATGGTTCATCAATATTAATTTCTTCCCCTGCCCACTCTCTGTTCCAGTGTCTGTCATTGGTTGCAGACTTCTGTACATGCCCACTACCCTGTGTCCGTGTCTGTGATTGGTTGCAATCAGTTTGCTGTATAGTAGTGTAAAAATAAATAAATAATAATAGCAAAATGACAATCGCTCTCACTCTATTTTCATAGCCAACGCTGGTAAAACAACAGCTGCAGGGGCAGCCCCAACCTGTGAGCTTTACCATGGCTGGATATTAAAATAGAGGTAAAAAAGGCTTAGGGTACTCCCATTTTTTATATCCAGCCATGGTAACTCAGATAGATTGAGCCTTGGATTATCAGTTTGGAAGGAGCTATGGCTATTGGCCCCTAGCCTAAAAATATCAGAGCTCAAGTGCACAGAATTGTTGCATTGATTAGATGTGACAATTCTGGTGCTTTACCTGGCTCAACTCAATTGCCCTGGTGCGGTGGCAGTCCCCACATTACTAATCCTGTAAGTGAAAAGAAATAAAACACAAACACTGAAAACATCCTTTATTTGAAATACAATACACACCCCCTCTTTCACTACTTTATTAAACCCCCAAAACATCTTTTACAGATCTGATGTAATCCATACGAAGTCCAAGGACGATCTTGTCTCTTCTGCACACTGAAGTTGCACCATGGTCACATTAGACAACATTACCGCCTGCTGCGGCTTCAGGCAGACACTGAGCTACAGCTGTGAGTGGTGATGTAACTGAGTTTACCTATGGTAACAGATGGAGGGTCTCACGGTACCTCACCTGTGACCGGAGATAAACTCACCTTAGGCATATGCACTGAAAAAACGCATCTAAGCACAATGCAGTTTTGATGCAATCTTGATGTGTTTTTATGTAAGGAGTTGCAGATTTGGTGCAGGAATGTTTGCAACCAGATACTCACTATACACACATTGCTTAATCCGGTAATCTGGCATTGCGTTCAATGAGTTCACCTCAGGTCAGTTCACCTGAAGTCACAGCTGCAGTACCGTGGGACCTTCCAGCTGTGACCTCAGATGAACTCAGTGACATCACCGCTCACAACTGTGGCTCAGTCTGTGTGTCACTGACAGTCACAGTGAGTGATCATGTTTTCTAAGGGATCACGCACTGCATCCTCAGATGTAGCAGAATCAGGATCATTGTGGGACCTTGTGTGGATTACTTTGGACCTACAGGGATGTTTTGGGGTTTAATAAATTGCTAAAAGAGTGTTTTGCTTTTTTTTTTTTATTTTTCGAATAAAGTATTTTTCTCTCAGTGTTTGTGTTTATTTCTTTTGACCTTCAGAATTAGTAATGGGGGGTCTCATAGACTTCTACCCATTACTAATCCACAACTTGATGACAGCTGACAAATCACAGTTTTCATTAGCCCCTTATATTTCCCTGATTGGCAATGCAATGGGGATGAGAAGGGAAAAGTGCAGGAATTGTTACATCTAATGGATGCAACAATTCTGGGCAGCTGCTGGCTGCTATTTTTAGGTGGGGGAGAGCCTAATATTCATGGGCCTCCCCAGGCTAAGAATAGCAGCCCCAGCTGTCGGTTTTATCTTGGCTGGTTATCAAAATTAGGGTGACTGCCAGCTAGGTTTTTAAATTATTTATTTAAATAATTCAGAAACAGTTGCATGGGGTCCCTCTTATTTTGATACACAGCCAAGATATTGCACACAGCTGGGGGCTGCAACCTGTAGTTGTATGCTTTATCTGTGCTGGGTATCTATATACAGGAGACCTACATCATTTTGTTTATTTATTTATTTTTACACATTACTCAGGCAGACATATACCCTCTGTGAGGGCAACCAATCAGATATGCCAGCATGCCAGCAGTGTGACTGCAGTCAATCACAGACGCTGTCACATGTCATTATATAGGAAGGTATGTTTCCTAACATTTTTTCCTTTAAAACAGATTATAGCTTCAGTTTTGTATGTATTATTTTCACTCCATAAAAGTGGCATAATACTCCGACAATTGTTCCCTGCAGTGACCTAGGAGTCTCTAGTGTAGATCTAGGCATCTTTCCCATTCTATTCCCATTCCATTTGAGCGCTGTGTCCATACATTTCAGCGATTTTCCTGCTCTACCTCCCAGACCTCCTGGTAAGGTCTTCTAGAAAAATGCTTGAGTTTCCCATTGACTTCCATTGTACTCATTCTTCGAATCCAGCACCCGATCAGTCCAGTTTTGCTTGATTTGTGTAACAAACACCCAAGCATTTTAGTGCTCACTCATCACTAATACTTTACTTCACTTTACACAACAAGGGAAGGTTTAATTTATAGGAAAACTGTTTTTCCTAATTTCTTCTGTGTAAACAAGGGTTGCATTTTATGATAAGGTGCAACTTATAGTCTGAAAATTTTGGTACATTCTGATTAATGCATAGTCTTAAGGCCCCGTTACACGCAACAACATCGCTAATGAGATGTCGTTGGGGTCACGGAATTCATGACGCACATCCGTCCTCGTTAGCGACGTTGTTGCGTGTGACACGTACGAACAACCGCTAACGATCAAAAATACTCACCTTATCGTTGATCGTTGATACGTCGTTCAAATCCGAAATATCGTTGCCGGTGCTGGACGCAGGTTGTCCGTCGTTCCTGAGACAGCACACATCGCTATATGTGACACCCCAGGAACGACAAACACTGTACCTGCGTCCTCCAGCAACGAGGTGGGCGTCACTTTCCTGCGGCTGCTCTCCGCCCCTCCGCTTCAATTGGATGGCTGCCATGTGACGTCGCTGTGACGTCGTACGAACCACCCTCTTAGAAAAGAGGCAGTTCGCCGGCTACAGCGACATCGTTAGGCAGGTAAGTATGTGTGACGGGGACTAGTGATATTGTGCACCACGGGCAGCGACTTTCCCGTCACGCACAAATGACGGGGGCAAGTGCTTTCACGAGCGACATCGCTAGCGATGTCGCTGCGTGTAAAGCCCCCTTTATGTGCAATATTCTAAAGTCTTCCACTGTATACCACTATGTTCTGCATCTCCTGCTTCATTCATAACACCTGCCAAAATGCTTAAAACTTGTATTGATATTTAATGGAAACCATTGGGGTTCTGTGATACAGAAGCGTTGACCCTTAGCTCAACTTAATTTAACTTAAATTAATTTCATGAAGGACACTAATTTCTCATTGTATAAAATTGATCAACTCTTATGCAAACACATTGAATAAACAACTCGAAGCAATGGAGCAAACCTTTTTTTTATATTCCAAAGTTGTTCCTATTGTGACACTTGTCACCTCTAGATATTTTGAGTCAGGGGAATAGATGAAGAAGGAAACATCTGTAATTTCTATCATCTTGACAGCAAGAATCTCATTGTGCTTGCTGCTATTCTTACAGTCAAATGTGACAAAAACTGAGACGCAAGTATGAACATAAGTCTAATATAAAAAAGAATGTGACATACTGAACCCAAAGCATCGAAAAAGGATAGCAGTTGCCCATAATAACTAATTAGGTTTAAACCTATTTTTATCTTTGTGTTACCATGGGAAATTATAATTTCATTTGCTTTTAATTTGTCAATAACTTTTTTTTTGGTCAACATAATACAGTAATTAATTGAATTTTTTGATTTTGCAGATTTTCTTAAAATGTTTTAATCATACGCATTTGGAATCAATGGGACAATCACAGGGGCATTCAGTAGGCCCTTGAAGTCTACGAAAACCTCTGTACCTGAGTAATAATATTTCAGCGTGGAGCAATAGGGTAATAGAGTCAGCGTTCACCTTTTGTATTTCAGTTTTAGACCATAGCCGACACTGGCTTGTATGTCACGGTCTCAGCTCCTGAGCCTGCTCAGTACACTCACACCCAATATTCATTGTACATGTTTAGAAGGATTTAAAAAAGGGATTCTGAAAAATAAGAGCAGAACGCTGATTGGTTATGTGGCGCCCTGGACAAGCCAGGGGCCACAGATAACAACACCTCCACACCCCACACTCCCGGTCAGGCACACCGAAGTCAGACACAAACCCTTGTTGCCTTCCTCCAGGGGCTGATGTCCACACCAGGGGGTGGGCCAGGCGGTTGGCCCTGCCCACCGAGGAGTTCACAGTCCTGGAGGCGGGAAAAGCAGGCAGCTGAGTTGAGCAGTGGAGAGAGATCAGTTTTAAGTAGAGTGGAGAGAGGAGTAAAGTGGCAGTTAAGCAGCCTGAAGTTGGTCCGGGTGTGTGGCCCGGACAGATCAGCAAGGTTGGCAGACGGTGGTGACCGTCTACAGGAGTGGACTATTGGAGCTAACCGTAAGGACCGTGGACGGGCGGTGGCCCGGCGGTACTGGACCGGTATGCAAAGAGAAGCCAGCACCATCCGACAGGGGCTTACGGACCCCGGCAAGGCTAGGAGTCGCTGTGAATTTGCCAAATCTGTTAGCGAAGGGAACCTCCTGGGTTTCCCAGCAGCCAAGTCCCGTCAGAAGGCAACAGTCCAACCGAGAGAGGGAAACACAGTCACCGCCAAGGCTAAAGTTCCCAGGGCCAGAGCCTGCGGGCAAAAGGGGCTCCTTCAGCACCCATCCAAGCTGGGGAGCGGGTTACCGGTGGGAACCCATTGGAACCGTTACACTACATAGGTGCAGGGAAAGGCAGTCACCATCAACCTGCCGGGAGGAGAAACACCGCAGCCGTCTGTGGGACCCGTCCATCCAGCCGTGTGTTTTACCGAGAACTGTGTCCTCATCATTGGCTGAGTGAGTACCACATGCGGCACAGCACTGCCCCCGCGACCCTGCACCTCGCCAGGCCCCGTAACCCACCTGCCATCCATCCCTACCCCATCACCGGGCCCCGGGACAACCAACCCCCTACCCATGGAGGGGAGAACTAACATCCAGGCTGCTCCCTGTCATCGCTCCCGGGATCCCCGTCCAGAGCAGCGGTGGTGTCACCAATATCACCACAACCATGGGTGGCGTCACGGACAATAACCAAATCCCCACAATCCAATCCCGACCCTTTTCACTCATGGGCGAGGAGCGCCGCTCGAGTCCCCGGGATCCGGCCCACCGCTCGAGCCACCACCGAGCAGCCGCAGCAGCGGCCGGACCTGAGCAGTGGAAGAGCGCAGCGTCCCCTCCTCCGCCTGCGACAGTTATATGTAGAGATGAGCAAACCTGAGGCTCAATATTTGGTGTTCGTCCCAAACACAGAACTTACAAAAAAAAAAACAGTTCTAGTTCAGAGTTTGGGTGCTTTACATATGCAAACCACTCACATGAGCAACGCTGTGCTCGGGTATGCTCGGTGCTCAGCCCAGTGTGATCCGCTCGCAGTGTGTGATCAGGTGACACTGGGAGTAGCAACAGCATGATCGGATGTAGTGTACACCAAAAAAAAGGAAAAACCCTGCCCACGTGTAAAGTGCCAGAGGGCAGTCGTCATAGGCGGGGCCATATTGTTGCACCCAGGCACCAAACATTGAAAATAGATTATTGGTTGTGTGTGTTGATATGATTGCGGTGCATACCTCTCACTGGTTTCTTCCATTTTGCTGCCATCTTCCAAGTTCTGGCACTTAGGATCAGCCACACATGTACACCCAAAGTTCTTTAAACTAAACAGTCCTTTTCAAAAAACGATAACACAACACATGCGGTAAGATGCTTTTTTGCCTTCCTTCCTAGGTTACAAGTCATTTCAGGGCTTTCTTTTGGTTCCCAGCTGATCTATCTTCATTCAAGGTCCTCACTAGTCTGAACCTCCCACTCCCGCCTTCAAGACGTCTCCCAAGCTGCACCAATCCTCTGAAATGCTCTACCCAATAAACTAGGATGAACCACAACTTACTCAGATGCTCCCTAACAACACATCTTTTTAGGGTGGCCTATCACACTCCCCAATCAAATTAAATTCACATAGTTCCTCCACCACTTCTCAGAACATACCTCTCCGTCAAACTCCACTGCACCCAAAAGCATCAGAAAGACTGGCGGTTGACTGGGTCATGCAGCCTTTTATCTATCCACCATTTATTTGAGATGGCTGGATTCCAGTTGTAAATAAGTACCAGCACCTTGTCCTCCCCGCCCCCCACCCCACCTCATTGTAGATTGTAAGCTCTAACGAGCAGGGTTGTCCTTATTTTTGCCCTAATTATTGTATCTTCCATAAATGTTACTTGCTTGTATATGAACGTCTGAATTGTAAAGCGCTGCAGAACATGTTAGTGCTATATAAATAATGATTATTATTAAGTCTGTCCTTCATATTTCAACTCTCCTGGACTAGGTCTGTGGTTTTTAACAGAATCACTACTTTTTCCCACAGCCGAACTCCACGTCCGTATCCCCCATTGGAGAAAAAATGGTTGTTCATCCTGGCACCAAATATGAGCCATCAGCTCCAGACGTTCAGGAGTTAACAATGAGATAGCTGATAGCACCTTGCAGGTAAGCCAGTGCTGGGCTCCCTTCTCAGTCAGAAACCCTATGTGGATTATAAAATGTCCATTTTCTCAGCACCAGCTCCAAGGGCTAATAATAACTGCCAACTCTCACTGGCCCTGCAGTCGGTTGTCGGGCAACCTGTCTTATACTATAATACACATATTATTTCATGCATTATATCATATTACTATACAGTACTATGCAGGAACATAGACTATACATCACATCACATTACACACTGCATCAACATTCTGTACCGCAAGGATTTCACCACCTCCTACGCCCACGGAAGTGATCTGTTTATGGCTGTCTGTATGTGTGCGGAGACCCGAACTGCCGAATTAGTGACTTCCATTGAGGTTCAACTCAAGTCCGACTGCACCCGCCAAACTGAACTACCATGGCTTTGCTCATCTCTAGTTAGAAGTGCTTTACTTTTCCTTAAAGGCTGCTTTACATACAACGATATCGCTAGCCATCTCGTTATCGATGCGACACGCCCAGATCCTTGTTACGATTTGCTGAGATCACTCATAGGTCGTTTTGTAGTGGTCACACGTACATATCTCACAAACGACGCTACATCGTTCAGTGATATATTGTTTGACCAAGGCAGTCGTGTGCATGTTGTTCGTCGTTGGCAGGGTGTTAAACGCAGCAAAATATCTGCTGCGTTCCAAACGACAAACAATATTTTGAAACTGAATGACGTGTCAACTGTGGAGACACGGGGCTCAGTGGGTGCTCTCGTCCACTAAAACCCGCCGCCTTTAGAAAGACAGCGTGGCTCAGGGCTCATCCCAACTGAACGCCGGCCTCTTTAACCGTGGGCGTAACACTACTCAGACAACACAGGGTGAGGGAACCACAATAATTAGACTTTATTGGATCCCCAAACAATTAACGGCACATAACACATAACCAGCAAAACACACAAATGTAACAGGCAACAGAGTCTCACCCTTCCGCTGGCTCACCAGGGATTTAGAATGTCCATGCCTCAGAGGTTCCAGGGCTATTCACTCCAATCCAGCAGCACCCCGCTTTTGGCGGGCACCCACTGAGAAAGGAATAATGCCAGATTTAGGAAGCTGTGTGAGGTCTGCAAAGTCTGTAACAGGTGACTGAACTGTCCCAACCTGTGTGTCCTCCTTAGGTAGTCCTGGTATGATGTTACAATCCTGGCAGCCGGAGTCGAAATCCCTAGGCTGTGGATATGGTCTCCAACCGGAACTGGAATCCCTAGATTGAAGCCATAAGATATCCTGATCCTCTAGTCAGCTCTAAAGAGCTTAGACTGGATCCATCAGCATCCATCAACCTTCATCAACCCTGGTGGCTTAAAGAAGTCCCTTTTATAGCCATGACCTTCCCTTAGGATACACTGCGTCCTCATCGATTGGTTGGACAAGATTGCTTCTCCCATTGGATGAATTTCAAGCTGCATGGATAATGTTCATTTAAATGATGTGCATAGAAAGACTCAGTATATCTACATGGAGTCGGCAAGTCACCGACTAGACAATGGCTACTAAGGTAATTACATTATCAATACACAACTACAATACAATGATTACTGAAAAAGTCTGGAGAACAATACCTCTGGCTTTCAGTGGCCAACACAATTACATTGAGTCAACAAGAGTCTTGTAAAAACAATGAGGGACTTCTCCCCCGTCTATGTCTATTGTCTAATCTATCATGCTGTCTGGCTGGATTTTAAGAAACTTTAACCCATGAGAGTCCATGTCGTCACATCAACGATCAACGATTTTCACCCAATTTGCGATCGTTCGGAGTCGCACGTAGGTGTCACACGCAATGACGTCGCTAACGATGACGGAAGTGTGTCACGAGAACCGTGACCCCCGACGACATG
Organism: Anomaloglossus baeobatrachus; assembly: GCF_048569485.1. Taxonomy (NCBI): domain Eukaryota; kingdom Metazoa; phylum Chordata; class Amphibia; order Anura; family Aromobatidae; genus Anomaloglossus; species Anomaloglossus baeobatrachus. Next base: position 68,879,363 of record NC_134354.1, read on the forward strand.
TCGTCAGATAAATCGTAGTGTATTAAGCAGCCTTAACTCTAGTTTTGATCTTCCCCGTATGTATGAGTCAGGCTTAAAAAAAAGAAAATATATACACTAGAAAATAAGAAAAATAGGCCTTTATAAATATTTATTTCTAGTTTTTTTGTAAAGTTGACTCGAAACCTAACTTCAATTACAGAATTGTCTGTCCTTTGTAAGGGAACAGAAGGTGAATATGTCATTCACAGTCATTGAACATCATTCTCCGGGATAATTTATTTCAACGCATCTTAGGACACCAGAGACCGGCCGATACAACCACTTGTTTGCAATTAACTGCCAATGATAGCATAATTGATATGAGGCAATTTATGGATCTTCATTGTTAGAAGATTATAGAGAAATGACTGCAGACTGGAAAGAAAATTAGGACTGAGAGTAATAGTACTCCTCTATTCCATGTTTATTAAGCCAAGGACATGATGAAATAAAATAGCTTGACAAGATGATGTTAGTGATATGAAATTCTAATATTATGCTGATACTTCAGGAGATAATTGACATGGATACCGAGGCTGCTGCTATCAGACAATGATTTATTAAATTATTAATATGTATTAATAGAAAGGAAAAAAAATAAGATTATTATTTATTAAATGTGTATTTATGAAAGCACTATTTTTAATAACTGTGATCTAAGTAGTAAACACCAGATGCACTGTGCCCCTTTAATTTACTATACAAAACTACATCAATGATTTGTATGTTGTTCGGTATATCGTTATTGCATTCTATATATTTAATTTTGATTTATTTTTTTTTTGGTAGATTTTTAAGATACATATTACAACATTAAAAGCAAACTAGTGAAACCTCTTCATTTTGTAATTTGTTCTTAGAACTGGGCAAACACATAAAATACATTCATAGAAATACCTCACGGTTGTAATCTGAAAAGAGATGTATCAAATTCAGTGTGAAATAAAATATACTCACAGAGCTAAAGAACACGAACAGTCCTACACTGTGTGCAGAATTATTAGGTAAATGAGTATTTTGATCACATGATAATTTTTATACATGTTGTCCTACTCCAAGCTGTATAGGCTTGAGAGCCAACTACCTAATAAGTAAATCATCTCTGTAATGAGGAGGGGTGCGGTGTAATGACGTCAGCACCCTATATAAGGTGTGCTTAATTATTAGGCAACTTCCTTTCCTTTGGCAAAATGGGTCAGAAGAGAGATTTGACGGGCTCTGAAAAGTCCAAAATTGTGAAATGTCTTGCAGAGGGATGCAGCAGTCTAGAAATTGCCAAACTTTTGAAGCTTAATCACCAAACAATGAAATTTTTCACAGCAAATAGCCAACAGGGTCGCAAGAAGCGTGTTGGGCAAAAAAGGCGCAAAATAACTGCCCATGAATTGAGGAAAATCAAGCGTGAAGCTGCCAAGATGCCATTTGCCACAAGTTTGACCATATTTCAAAGCTGAAACGTTACTAGAGTATCAAAAAGCACAAGGTGTGCCATACTCAGGGACATAGCCAAGGTAAGAAAGGCTGAAAAACGACCACCTTTGAACAAGAAACATAAGATAACATGTCAAGACAGGGCCAAGAAATATCTTAAGAATAATTTTTCAAAGGTTTTATGGACTGATGAAATGAGAGTGACTCTTGATGGGCCAGATGGATGGGCCAGAGGCTGGATTAGTAAAGGGCAGAGAGCTCCACTCCGACTCAGATGCCAGCAAGGTGGAGGTGGGGTACTGGTATGGGCTGGTATCATCAAAGATGAACTTGTGGGACCTTTTCTGGTTGATGATGGAGAGAAGCTCAACTCCCAGACCTACTGCCAGTTTCTGGAAGACAACTCCTTCAAGCAGTTGTACAGGAAGAAGTCGGTGTCGTTCAAGAAAAACATGATTTTCATGCAGGACAATGCTCCATCGCATGCATCTAACTACTCCACAGCGTGGCTGGCCAGTAAAGGTCTAAAAGATGAAAAAAAAAATGACAAGGCCCCCTTGTTCACCTGATCTAAACCCCATAGAGAACCTGTGGTACCTCATAAAATATAAGATCTACAGGGAGGGAGAACAGTACACCTCTCGGAACAGTGTATGGGAGACTGTGGTGGCTGCTGCATCCAATGTTGATCATAAACAGATCAAGCAACTGACAGAATCTATGGATGGTAGGCTGCTGAGTGTCATCATAAAGAAAGGTGGCTATATTGGTCACTAATTTTTTGGGGTTTTGTTTTTGCATGTCAGAAATGTTTATTTCTAAATTTTGTGCAGTTATATTGGTTTACCTGGTAAATATAAACAAGTGAGAGGGGAATATATTTGTTTTTTATTAAGTTGCCTAATAATTCTGCACAGTAATAGTTACCTGCACAAACAAATATCCTCCTAAGATAGCCAAATCTAAAAAAAAAAATACACTCCATCTTCAAAAAATATTAAGCCTTGATATTTATGAATCTTTTGGGTTGATTGAGAACATAGTTGTTGATCAATAATTAAAAAAATCCTCTAAAATACAACTTGCCTAATAATTCTGCACACAGTGTATAGATCACGCCAGGGAGCAGACCTGCAAAGGCCAGCATTATTTATGTACCAAGCCACTTCTCGCTCACTTGTTGGACAGGAAGTAGATGAAGGGGGGAAAATTCTTACCACTGAGGTGCTAGATTGAGAAAGCATGAAAGTGTGTGCACACGAATCATGTGAGAAACAAAGCTCACATCTCAAATACTGCACAAGCACCACAGAGGCAATGCAATGCATTGAAGCGGTGGCTGTGTGGAGCAGAGCTGTGCGGTGGTGTGTCCCAGATGCTCTGGCTTCAAATGATGGCGCCCAGAAGTCAGCGTGTGTGCAGATGGAGCTCTCGGCTCAAGATCTTGTTATTGAGCTGAAAGCTCAATCTGTGCATGCGCCATTCTGGGCACCATTTCTTTGAAGCCTGCACGGCCGACAGAGCACCTGTGACATCCGCCGCATCGTCCTGCTCCCCACAGTCAGGACAGCTTTCACTGCCATCACAGATTCTGCTGCAAGCACAGACCCCACCACTGCCAACACAGACCCCACCAGCACCGCCCCTGCCTCCTGTGACCCTGCTGCACCACCGCTAAGACAACACTGGAGTGTAAGATGGACCCTATTTTTTTTATTTCTAAATTTGGGGTGCATCTTTTAGTCCGGTGCATCTTATTAAATGACAAATAAGGTAAGTATATTTTAAAAAGACAGAGGAAATACATGCATAATGTCTGATACGTCCTCCAGCTGCAGTATCTCTGTGCACACTGTGCATGCGGCAAAATGACAACCAACAAGGAAAAGATTTTTTATAATGCACCAAGTAGGAACCACAAAGTGCCAAGTCTTTAATGAAGACCCTGATATAGACACTGTTACGGTTGCTGTGGCTCTGGAGACTATGTCCGGTTTTCTTGCTACTGCACATGTGCAAGCGCTGGAGACTAAGTCCTATCTTGGAGCCATTGCACATGTGCAGGTGACATCATCGCTGACACGAGGTCACATGTCTCTGACACCTTCTAAGCTGATTGGCCACTGGTCATGTGCTTGTGACACGTGGTCACATGTCTCTGACACCTTCTATGCCGATTGGTCGCTGGTCATGTGCTTTGCTCGGTGATAGGCCAGCGTGACGTCATTGCTGTCATTCTGGCAGCGGATTGGCTCTGGTGTCCTCCATCTTGGATGAGGCACAGAGTCTATATAAGACCCTGACGCACGCCGCCCGGCGCTCAGTCCTCTTGGTTCATGCATGAGGGTAGACGCCCTGTGCACGTCCCTCTAGGCATCTCTCTGTCTATGTTAGGTGAGCGCTACCGACAGGGTAGCGTTCTTATACCTTACAGCTTTGGCTGCAGTCCGTATCCTTACCTCTTAGTGGAGCGGACATAGGCAGGTGCCTGAGGCACATGGTCCGGCTGGGCCTTGTGATTCTACCCATAGGTGGACGTTGCCGCTAGGGTAACGTTCCTTATACTGCGTCTGGCAGTTGTTCGTATCCTCGCACACTAGGGGAGCGAACAGAGGTAGGAGCTTTGTGCGGCTTATGCTGCTGTCCGTCTCTTTTGCACCACTAGAAGAGCGGACCTAGGCAGGTGCCATATCTAATGGTTCGTGTCCTCGCACACTAGTGGAGCGAACGCAGGTAGGAGCTTTGTGCGGCATACGCTGCTGTTCGTCTCTTTTGCACCACTAGAAGAGCGGACCTAGGCAGGTGCCATATCTAGTGGTTCGTGTCCTCGCACACTAGTGGAGCGAACGCAGGTAGGAGCTTTGTGCGGCTTACGCTGCTGTCTGTCTCCTGGCACCACTAGAGGAACGGACCTAGGTAGGTGCCATTTCACACTCACTGCTTTTGTCTCTGTGATCTTTAACAGAGATCATACCACACACCCTCCAAGTAAGGGAGGAATTGCTTTATTTTCTAATTATATTTCTCTGTGAGTTTAACAGAGGTATTGCACTCTGCACTTGTGCTATTATTTTTTACAGTGGCACACTTATATACCCCTTATACTCTGCCATAGTCTGCTGCAGAGTCTTTGCACGGTGGACCCTGACTGTCTGACATTCCTTTAGGTTTTATTATCAGACAGCCCCCCGTAACAGACACCTTTCTATACACCGAATCTGTAATAATGGTTTTCATCTGCCTAAAGGGCCAATTATGTCTCTGTAGGCAAAATCCTGGAACGTAGATAACCATTGAATGTCCTTGTATCTAACAATGTGAAGCTCGATCTCTTTTTTTTCTGATATTTTAGACCTGCATTTAATAGAGTGGTCAGGATAAATTCTGTCATCTCGGAGAAATGATTAGCCCAGCATTGCCAGGTGCTACTGTGCACTGTAGAGTAATTGTGCTCCCGACTTTTCTTGCTGGAATGGACTTTTCATGAGACGGTATGTCATGTATTTTCAATTAAGATGGTAATGAAATGTCATTGAATAGTAGGAGTATATTTTGTATTTGATATCCTAATTCAGGTTGCATAAATGGGATAATATTTGGGTAAAGTAATTAATGTCTAACTTCAGTCTAAATTATAGTTTTTAATGAACCTTAACACGGTGATGATAGCAGTGTCCGATTAGAGTGCCACCTGTCCACCTATAACATTGACTCTGGGGCCTGCTATTCAGCTCCATGCAAAAATAACTATTTACTTACACTTTTATATACCGTAATAATAAAATAAGTAGTTTGTGCAGTGAACTTTTATAGGCACTGATCATTAGCAAATCTTCAAAGTCGTCCGCAAAGGAATTTAACTTGTCCTGTAGGCCAGTCCAAGCCTAAATGATACTAGCTGTAGTAGTTGCTCTGGCTCATTATTACAATGGACATTATAGATGCACAACTAAAATGAATGAAGAATAGGGTGCTTGGGATGCTGGTGACTAGGATGTTACTACACCGTGTGCAGAATTATTAGGCAATTTGTATTTTAGAGGATTTTTTTATTATTGATCAACAACTATGTTCTCAATTAACCCAAAAGACTCAAATATCAAAGCTTAATATGTTTGGAAGCTGGAGTGTTTTTTTTTTAGATTTGGCTATCTTAGGAGAATATCTGTTTGTGCAGGTAACTATTACTGTGCAGAATTATTAGGCAACTTAATAAAAACTACATATATTCCCATCTCACTTGTTTATTTTTACCAGGTAAACCAATATAACTGCACAAAATGTAGAAATAAACATTTCTGACATAAAAAAAACAAACCCCAAAAATTAGGGACCAATATAGCCACCTTTCTTTATGATGACACTCAACAGCCTACCATCCATAGATTCTGTCAGTTGCTTGATCTGTTTACGATCCACATTTGTGTGCAGCAGCCACCACAGCCTCCCAGATACTGTTCCAAGAGGTGTACTGTTTTCCCTCCCTGTAGATCTCACATTTGATGTGGGACCACAGGTTCTCCATGGGGTTCAGATCAGATGAACAAGAGGGCCTTGTCATTATTTTTTCATCTTTTAGACCTTTACTGGCCAGCCACGCTGTGGAGTAGTTAGATGCATGCGATGGAGCATTGTCCTGCATGAAAATTTTTCTTGAACAATACCGACTTCTTCCTGTACCATGGCTTGAAGAAGTTGTCTTTCAGAAACTGGCAGTAGGTCTGGGAGTTGAGCTTCACTCCATCCTCAACCCGAAAAGGTCCCACAAGTTCATCTTTGATGATACCAGGCCATACCATTACCCCACCTCCACCTTGCTGGCGTGTGAGTCGGAGTGGAGCTCTCTGCCCTTTACTGATCCAGCCTCTGGCCCATCCATCTGGCCCATCAAGAGTCACTCTCATTTTATCAGTCCATAAAACCTTTGAAAAATCAGTCTTAAGATATTTCTTGGCACAGTCTTGACGTTTTATCTTATGTTTCTTATTCAAAGGTGGTCGCTTTTCAGTCTTCCTTACCTTGGCCATGTCCCTGAGTATGGCACACATTGTGCTCTTTGATACTCTAGTAACGTTTCAGCTTTGAAATATGGCCAAACTGGTGGCAAATGGCATCTTGGCAGCTTCACGCTGGATTTTCATCAATTCATGGGTAGAGATGAGCGAACCGGTCCCGGATCGGCTCGAGCTTGTTTCGCCGAACGGAGGTCTCGTTCGAGTTCGGTTTGGCGAATCGGTTCGGCGAACCACTCGAACCCATAGGAAACAATGGGAGGCAATCACAAACACATAAAAAACACATTATAAATGTACACACACAGTTAACAAACATTGCCATAACACTTACCTGTCCCCGGGATGCGTCCTGCACTCTGTCTCCCGCCGCTTTTCCATCGGTAATCGCTGCGTCTTCCCGGTAACCAGCAGTGATGCAGGACCTATCGTGATGCCAAAATAGCCATGTGACCAGTCACGTGTCTATTATCTCATTGGCTACAGACTGGTCACATGACTATGATGAGTCATGCTAGGACCTGTCATTGCATCTCTCTGGTACACGGTGCACATTTGTGTATCGCCGTGTACCGGCGACATGCTCTAGCACATGGTCGACTCCCCGTTATGCTTCCCTGTTCCCTTATTGACCGGCTGACACAGCCAGTCACTAACGGAGATCACCGTTGCCATAGCAACGCGCTTGGTAGCGGTGACGGTGACGTCACCGCTACCACACGCAGCGGCACCGGAATCACGTGATCGGAGCAGCGTTGCTATGGCAACCCGTCGCTTACAGCCGGGAGCCTGTGGTCACTCTCACAGAGTGATTTCTGCACGGAGCACAGCGTCCTTTCTCCCATGCTGTCTGATGGAGCAGAGCTGCATGTGTTGAAGGCGAAAGAAGACAGAAGAGCAGGATCGTGGAGGGGTGACAGGGGGTAATAAAGATGGAGTCTCTAAGTGTGTCTGTGTATTTATTTCTATTAAAGTATTTTTTTTCTGTGTGGTGTTTTTTTTTTAACCCTTTATTGGAGATTCTTAATGGCTGGGTCAAACTTGCCTAACATTAAGAATCTCTGGCTTAATACTAGCTATTAAAACAAAGCTAGTATTAACCCATTATTACCCAGCAAGCCACTGAGCTTCAGGGCTGCTGGAAGAGTTGGATACAGCGCCAGATGATGGTGCTTCTATGAGAACGCCATTTTCTGGGGCGGCTGCGGACTGCAATTCGCAGCAGAGGTGCCCAGAAACCTCGGGCTAACCTGTGCTGCGGATCCAATTCCCAGCTGCCTAGTTGTACCCGGCTGGACACAAAAATGGGGCGAAGCCCACGTCGTTTGTTTTTTTTTAATTTCATAAAATTCATGAATTAATTAAAAAAGGGGCTTCCCTATATTTTTAGTTTCCAGCCGGGTATAAATAGGTAGCTGGGGGTTGGGGGCAGCCGTACCTGCTTGCTGTACCTGGCTAGCATACAAAAATATGGCGAAGCCCACGTCATATTTTTTGTAGTTTTTTGGCAAAAAAAATAAAAAATGCTTCCCTGGATTTTCCATTGCCAGTGAAAGTAACACCAAGCAGTGGGGGTTAGCAGCCAGTAGCTGCTTGGATTACCCTTAGCTAGCAATACAAAAAATGCAGCGGGAGCCCATATATATATATATATATAATTTTTTTTTAATTATTTATTTAAATAACTAAAAACTAAAAGGGCTTCCCTGTATTTTGATTGCCTGACATGACAGTGCTGTAAAAATAAATCTTTAAAAAAAATGACGTAGCGCTCCGCGGCATTTTTGATTCTCAGCGCAGTTAAAGCAGACAGCTACGAGATGCCACCCCCATCTGCCTGGCGTTACCTTGGCTGGCAATCAAAATACAGGGAAGCCCATTAATTTTTTTTATTTAAAAAAATAGTTAAAAAAAAATGACGTTGGGTTCCCACATTTTTGATAGCCAGCTAGGGTAAAGCAGAAGGCTGTAGCCTGAAAACCATAGCTGGAAGCTTTACCGTGGTTGGGGATCCAATATGGAGGTCACCCCAGGCTCTTTTTTTATAATTATTTTATAAATATTAATAATTACAAAAAAAAGTAGGGTCCCCCCCAAATTGGATCACCAGCCAAGGTAAAGCGGACAGCTGTAGTCTGATATTCTCAGGGTGGGAAGGTCCATAGTTATTGGGCCTTCGTAGCCTAAAAATAGCAGGCCGCAGGCACCCCAGAAGTGGCGCATCCACTAGATGCGCCAATCCTGGTGCTTCACCCGAGCTCATCCCGTGCCCTGGTGCAGTGGCAAACGGGATAATAAATGGGGTTGACCAAGCCCAGCAGTTTGTGATGTCATGGCATCTATCAGATACCCGACATCACAAACTGTCAGTACTAACAAAAAAAATAGACAAAAAAAATTTATTTGAAAAAACACTCTCCAAAACATTCCCTCTTTCACCAATTCATTGTAAGGAGAAAAAATAAGGGGGTCCCACGATAACTCTGGACTGTCTAGAATATAGGGGGATACGCTCAGGGAACGTATCCCCCATTTTCTAGGAGTGCAGACCCTCCATGTGAGGAGTGTGGGTGCAATGAATCTGCACTCACTCTCCCCAGGTCCACAGCAGCAGAGTCCATGTCGTAACTGTTGCTACCAAAGCTGCAATGCCCTGCTCATGAGGTAAGGGCATGCCTAATCAGGAGAACTATTCTACATTTCCAAATATTGGTATTTGCTGATACTATTGCTATTCCACCTACTATATATTGGGGATAGGATCTTGGAGATGGAATACCCCTTTAAGTCCAGTTATCCAGCTGAATGAATACTAAACAACAGAGCTCGCTATTTAGACATGTTTTCTTGTGGCATATAACGGACTCTCATGTTTGGTAGTCGTTCAGCAGGGCAACAGAAATAGCAAATCCCTCCATTTGTAAATGTAGTATAGCTCTCCTGATCAACTATGTTCCTTACCTCATGAGCAGGGCATTGCAGTAGCTTACAGATGCATGGTTATCGCCACTCACTGTGTCTGAACACAGGAAGCTGAGCTGACAGCCGCTCTGTGCATGCAGCAGCGTCTATTGTGAAGGAGGGGGCCGCGGGGGATCAACGCTGCACAGGTACCGTGGGACACCGGGGAACACCGGTGGAGTTATAGGGGGTGACCTGGCAGGGCCTGGAGAGGAGTTCTCTGTCGCATGTGTCATGGCACATGCGACAGAAATCAGAGGAGTAGGGTGAATGCGGCCGGCGCGCTGCTGTGCGCGCGGCCATCTTGGATTTCCGGGAGGGTGTCGGGGGGGGCACTTTGGCGACATCGGGGGACAGGAGGGGACCGGGAGGAGATTTATCTCCCATCTGACATGTTTGTTCATGCCAGATGGGAGATAAATAATTTTTTACCGGCGCTGTCATTTACTGTAACGTGATCAACGGTATACGGTGTATACCGGTGATCACGTGAGCGGGGACCGGAAACACCGGCCTGAATCATGATCTCCAGGGTCTCAGCTAACCCTGAAACCCCGGAGATTTTCTGACGCTGGGGGGCGCTATTCACTTATTTCTGCCTGCTGTTTATAAACGGCAGATCAGAATAAGGCTACATTGACACGACCGATCCGTTTTTGCGGTGCGCAAAAAAGGTCAGTTTTTTGTCACGGGTGCATCCGCATGGCATCCGTTTCCGTTCCGTATTGTTAGGTCCGGGTGGTGGATCCACTGGGCCGTGCACCCCACCGGAGGCCTGGGTGCACGGTAGCCGGAGCACTAGCGTGGCAGGGACTGCGTCCCACAGGGGACGGGTAGAACAGTCACTGGGGCTTCAGAGTTCCTGATGACAGTGCAGGAATCCGGCACAGGTGCCGGGTAGGAATGTCAGGCAATGGCATTGATCACAGTACACAGCACAAGGGGGACCTGAGCACCTAGCTTTCAAGACAAGGCTTACAAGACACGTTGATCAGGCCCCGCCCACATGGAAAGGTCAGTCTTATATACCCAGCACAGCCTCATTTCATATCCTGCTGCAGCAGTGCTGGGCCCATAAGACCAGGTGAGTGGGCGCGGCCCGACCCTATACAGAAACATGAGTCAGACACATGAGACTGAGGACAGGACACAGGAAAGCACGAGCGGGAGCGGTAGCCGTGACCGGTGGACACGTGGACCGGATCAGTGGGTAAGGAGCGGTGCTGTGCAGGTGCGACCGGATCAGTGGGTAAGGAGCGGTGCCGAGGCATCGGGAGCGTGACAAGTATACGGTCCGTATGTCATCCGTGTGCCTTCCATTTTTTTTGCGTACTGCCAAAAAACTGAAGGAGGGAAAATTCATAAATTTACTCAGGATCCATAGCTTCATCCTACATGAGGTGGTCACATGTTCACTCCAGTGCCATTTTCTACTGCTTTTCACAGCATAGAGCGCTCTGGTGATTTTCTTGTGCTTGTAAATGTCATATCAGTCTTTTCTGTCATTATAATGGCAGAAAGACACATAATGTCGCACTCTCCTGCATTTTGTAATTTTGCACCCTTTGGTGCCTTTCATGTGGCACTAAGGGGGTGCTTAGCTTTTTATTTACCAAAAAAAAAAAATTTAAAAAAAAATGACGTCTGGTTCCCTCTATTTTTGTAGCCAGCTAGGGTAAAGCAGACGATGGTAGGCTGCATACCACAGCTGGCAGCTTCACCTTGGCTGGTAATCCAAAACTGAGGGCACACCACGCTGTTATTTTAAATTAAATAAATAATTAAAAAAAAAAACACGTGGGGGTCCCCCCAAAATTGGACCACCAGCCAAGGTAAAGTAGACAGCTGGGGTCTGATATTCTCAGACTAGAGAGGTCCATGGTTATTGCACTTTCCCCAGCCTAAAAATAGCAGGCCGCAGCCGCCCCAGAAGTGGCGCATCCATTAGATGCACCAATCCTGGTGCTTCGCCCCAGTTCATTTCGTGCCCTGGTGCGGTGGCAAACGGGGTAATATATGGGGTTAATACCAGATGTGTAATGTCCCCTGGCATCAAACCCTGGGGTTTATGATGTCAGACGTCTATCAGATACCCGACATCATCAACCCAGTCAGTAATAAAAAAAAAATAGACGACAAACACATTTTTATTTGAAAAAATACTCCCCATGTTGGGGAGTGTTTTTTCCAAATAAAAATGTGTTTGTCGTCCAGAGTTGATCAGATAGTGATAAATCCGGGTCCGGTAACTACCGGCGGGGGGGGGGGAGGAGGAGGGGGAGGAGGAGGAGGAGGAGGAGGAGGAGAGACAGAGAGAGAGAGCGAGAACACTATCCCCAATACATTCCCTCTTTCACCAATTTATTAGAAAGAAAAACAAATCCAGGTCTGCTGTAATCCAAGGGGTTCCCATGACGATCCATACCATAGTCACTGTCCCAGTCAATGAAGAGCAGGATGTTCCCCATTGGCTGGGAGAGCAATACAGTGACCTGAGCTAACATCAATAGGTCAGCCCAGGTCACTGCAGGGCATGACAAATGCTGCTGTCAGGAGCGAGGTACATTACCTGCGGTGACGATCTCCTGCACTGCTGATACTGCACACTGACTTCAATGACCGCCACCTTCACAGCCAAGTATCGCGAGAGCCTGTGACGTCACCGCTAGTTACAGTCTCGGGCTGCAGTGAGAGATGTGACGCAGCAGCCATGGAGGACAGTGAGAGCGCTGAGGTCGGGAGGGAGGGACTTCATCGCCAGAGGTAAGCCGAGCAGAGTAATGTGTGCGTAGTGCGAGGTGGGTGGAGCTAAGCGGGGTAATGTGTGCGGAGTGTGAGGTGGGCGGAGCCTAGCGGGGTAATGTGTGGAGAGTGTGAGGTGGGCAGAGCCAAGCGGGGTAATGTGTGCAGAGTGCCAGGTGGGTGGAGCTAAGCGGGGTAATGTGTGCAGAGCGCCAGGTGGGTGGAGCCAAGCGGGGTAATGTGTGCAGAGTGCAAGGTGGGCGGAGTCGAGCGGAGTAATGTGTGTGGAGTGCGAGGTGGGTGGAGCTAAGCAGGGTAATGTGTGCAGAGTGCCAGGTGGGTGGAGCCAAGCGGGGTAATGTGTGCGGAGTGTGAGGTGGGTGGAGCCAAGCGGGGTAATGTGTGCGGAATGTGAGGTGGGTGGAGCCAAGCAGGGTAATGTGTGCGGAGTGTGAGGTGGGTGGAGCTAAGCGGGGTAATGTTTGCGGAGTGCGAGGTGGGTGGAGCTAAACGGGGTAATGTGTGCAGAGTGCCAGGTGGGTGGAGCCAAGCGTGGTAATGTGTGCGGAGTGCGAGGTGGGTGGTGCTAAGCGGGGTAATGTGTGCAGAGTTCAAGGTGGGTGGAGCTAAGTGGGGTAATGTGTGCAGGTTGCCAAGTGGGTTGAGCCAAGCAGGGTAATGTGTGCAGAGTGCCAGGTGGGTGGAGCCAAGCGGGGTAATGTGTGCAGAGTGCCAGGTGGGTGGAGCCAAGCGGTTTAATGTGTGCAGAGTGCCAGGTGGGTGGAGCCAAGCGGGGTAATGTGTGTGGAGTGCCAGGTGGGTGGAGCCAAGCGGGATAATGTGTGCAGAGTGCCAGGTGGGTGGAGCCAAGTGGGGTAATGTGTGCGGAGTGCCAGGTGGGTGGTGCCAAGCGGGGTAATGTGTGCGGAGTGCCAGGTGGGTGGAGCTAAGCAGAGTAATGTGTGCAGAGTGCCAGGTCGGTGGAGCCTAGCAGGGTAATGTGTACAGAGTGCCAGGTGGGTGGAGCCAAGCTGGGCCATGTGTGCGGGCGGCGGAGTGCAAAGTGGGTGTAGCCTAGCGGGGCCATGTGTGCGGGCGGCGGCATGCGAAGTGGGTGGAGCCTAGCGGGGCCATGTGGCGTTGAAGACGTCACTGTCGGGGACTGCAAGGCTGGGGACAGGTGAGTGTGAGTGTGTGTGTGTATACATGCCGAGTGCAGCAGGGGGGCGGAGCCGAGGGGGGAAGTGTCGGCTCCCTGCACACGTAACCAGGGTAAATATCGGGTTACTAACCAAAGCTTTGCTTGGATACCCGATATTTATCTTGGTTACCAGCTTCCCGCAGGCTGCCAGCGATGGTGCCCTGCGCACTGTAGCCCACTGTAAAAAGCCACGCTTTTGCTGATAGAACCGTTCTCGAACGTAACTCGAGCTGCCAAACTTTTAGCAAAAAGCTCGAGTTCGAACTAGAACACACCCCAAAATCACTCGAATCGCAAACTGGAGAACCGCGAACCACAAACCGCGCTCAACTCTATTCATGGGCAGTTATTTTGCGCCTTTTTTGCATAACACATTTCTTGCGACCCTGTTGGCTATTTGCCATGAAACGCTTGATTGTTCGGTGATCACGCTTCAAAAGTTTGGCAATTTTAAGACTACTGCATCCCTCTGCAAGACATCTCACAATTTTGGACTTTTCAGAGCCCGTCAAATCTCTCTTCTGACCCGAAAGGAAGTTGCCTAATAATTAAGCACACCTTATATAGGATGTTGATGTCATTACACCACATCCCTCTTCATTACAGAGATGCACATCACCTGATTTACTTAATTGGTAGTTGGCTCTCAAGCCTATACAGCTTGGAGTAGGACAACATGTATAAAATGTATCATGTGATAAAAATACTCATTTGCCTAATAATTCTGCACGCAGTGTAGATAAGGACCCCTAAATTGCTCCTCAGACTAGGTAGCACCGAGATCTGACCCTCAACAAAGAGGTACACTCGATGGTAGTGATGTCTGGGGCCCTAACTTGTCCCTATCTCCTGTCCAAGACCTTGATGTAACACCCTCCACGCCCACCATCCAGCAGTCATGCCGGGACAGTAGTCACAAAACCCCAACAACAAACACAGACTGGGGGGACAAAAAAACTCACGCACATCAAAAATAAACACCAGGGGGATGCCAAGAAGGTGTATAGTAAATAAGGTAAGGAGAACGTAACTAAAGAAGGGTATGTGCGCATACTGCAGTTTTATTTCTCCAGCAAAAAACGCACCTCTGGCCGAACAAAGCACATCAAAAAGCGCATGTGTTTTTGTCACATTTTGGCCACGTCTTGGTGCGTTTTTGCCTAGGTTTTTGCCCCTGCAGTTTTGTGAACATTGTCAATGTCAAAACGCAGGGAAAAACACAAAAAAGACGTAACATGCTGCTTCTTTTTCCTGCAACCAAAACTGCAGGCAAAAAATAAGCAATGTGCGCGCAGTCTTTCGGATTTCTCATAGACTTTGCTGGGGAAGGTCATAAATGCAGTTTAGGACCACAAACTGCATCAAAAACTGCACTAATAAAAGCAGCAAAAATAAAAAAAAGCAGCGTGCGCACAGAGCCTTGCGGAGTAACTTCTACTCGAAACCACAAAACCACAAAAGGAGCAGAAGTAGCAAACACCTTCCCATTCCAGACCAAGCTCTAGAATGAAATCTGAATAACCGGCACCCTCTGCAGGGAGAAGAGGGTATTTAAGAGGGTATTAGGAATGGTTATAAGTGGATACACCTGAACAGGGGTAATGATGAGCTTGCTGCTAGCAGGAAAACTGACATAATGCTATGTCAGTGCGTTTTTTTGACGCTGTGTTTTTGTGCGTTTTTGGCCGCAAAAAATGCACCCGCGGCAAAAACGCACCAGTAAAAATGCACTGCGTTTTACCTCATCTTTGTGCATTTTTTGGCTGCATTTTGCTGCGTTTTTGTTCACTACGTTTTGCTGCGTTTTTCCAATGCATTGCATGGGTGGAAAAACGCAGAAAAGAATTCATGTTCATTATTTTATTTTAAGCTCAAAAACGCAGCCAAACAAAAATGAAATCTCATAGGCTTTGCTGAGGAAGCAGTCATGCAGTTTTGAGCCCAAAATTGCACAAAAACGCACTGCAAAAACGCGGTAAAAAACATAGCGTGCGAACATTGCCTTAAACCCATGCATACCAAAAGAAAAAAAAACACATTTAATTTGTATAGTGTCAGATGGTAAATCAGAGAATCTGAACCTGAGCCTGTCACTAATGTCCAAGGGAGATGACCGTGACAGCGCTAAAGATATAAGTGGAGCGCAAAATAAAGAAAAAAACAATACAGAAAAAAGTACACACCTATATAAACATTATATTATAATGTCACCTTAAAGCTCCAAGATTAAAAACAATTAGAACAATAATCTCTCCATCTGCATAAAATATTATAGACCAACATACATATATGAATGTTCAAGTACTTGCACTAGGCAAATATACAGTATAATGTCTCAAATACACTTAAGCCTGCTTTACACCATAAGATCCAGCACACGATATCGTATGCGATCGTACCCGCCCCCATCGTATGTGCGGCACGTTCAATTTGTTGAACGTGTCGCACAAACGAGTAACCCCCCGTCACACGTACTTACCCGTCCATACGACCTCGATGTGGGCGGCGAACATCCACTTCCTGGAGTGGGAGGGACGTTCAGCGTCACATTGACGTCCCGCGGCAGCTGGCCAATAGAAGCGGAGGGGCGGAGATGAGCGGGACGTAAACATCCCGCCCACCTCCTTCCTTCCGCATTGCCGGCGGGAGCCGCGGGGCGCAGGTAAGCTGCTGGTCATCATTCCCGGGGTGTCACACACTGCGATGTGTGCTGCCCCGGGTACAATGAACAACCTGACGTTCAATTTTTAGGAATTGAACGACGTGTATGCGATGAACGTTTTACCGTTCAATCGCAATCGCATGTAGCTGTTACATGCTACAATGTAACTTACGATGCCGGATGTGCGTCACTTACGACGTGACCCCGCCGACACATCGTAAGATATATTGTAGCGTGTAAAGCGCCCTTTACTGTATAAATTAATCCAATCAGTGGGTCATCCTTTATAGATTCTTTCAGCACTTCAGCGTCTGGATTTGATACTCTTATTTGAGATTTGTTAACTACATTGGCCGTACTATTTGCCCTCTTGATCGCAACCCCCCTTTTTACAAAAAAATTTCACACCAGGCTTCATCTATTCCATTCTGTATACATTCCCATTGTCTAACAGTCAGTGCATGCACATTGTCTGATTTTTCACCACATGTAAGTTTTTAATGTATGTTTTTAGGGCCTTGTAGATATACTTATGTTTATGTATTCAGTGCCTTGCGAAATTATTCACCCCCTTGAATTTTTTAGCTTTTTCCCACATTTCAGGCTTCAAACATAAAGATAAAAATTTTAATATTATGGTGAAGAACCAGCAACAAGTGGCTCACCATTGTGAAGTTGAACGAAATTTTTTGCTTATTTTAAACTTTTGTAAAAAGAATAAACTGAAAATTGGGGCGTGCAATATTATTCGGCCCCTTTACTTTCAGTGCAGCAAACTAACTCTAGAAGTTCATTGAGGATCTCTGAATGATCCAATGTTGTCCTAAATGACTGATAATGATAAATATAAGCCACCTGTGGGTAATCAAGTCTCCGTATAAATGCACCTGCTCTGTGATAGTCTCAGTGTTCTGTTTAAAGTACAGAGAGCATCATGAAGACCAAGGAACACAACAGACAGGTCCGTGATACTGTTGTGGTGAAGTTTATTTGGTTACAAAAAGATTTCCACAACTTTAAACATCCCAAGAAGCACTGTGCAAGCGATCATATTGAAATGGAAGGCGTATCATACCACTGCAAATCTACCAAGACCCTCAAAAATGTCATCTCAAACAAGGAGAAGACTGATTAGAGATGCAGCCAAGAGGCCCTTGATCACTCTGGATGAACTGCAGAGATCTACAGCTGAGGTGGGAGAGTCTGTCCATAGGACAACAATCAGTCGTACACTGCCCAAATCTGGCTTTTATGGAAGAGTTGCAAGAATAAAGCCATTTCTCAAAGATATCCATAAAAAATGTAATTTAAAATTTGCCACAAGCCACCTGGGAGACACATCATACATGTGGAAGAAGGTGCTCTGGTCAGATGACACCAAAATCGAACTTTTTGGGCACAATGCCAAACGATATGTTTGGCGTAAAAGTAACACAACTCATCACCCTGAACACACCATCCCCACTGTCAAACATGGTGGTGGCCGCATCATGGTTTGGGCCTGCTTTTCTTCAGCAGGGACAGGGAAGATGGTTAAAATTGATGGGAAGATGAATGGAGCCAAATACAGGACCATTCTTGAAGAAAACCTGTTGGAGTCTGCAAAAGACCTGAGACTGGGACAGAGATTTGTCTTCCAACAAGACAATGATCCAAAACATAAAGCAAAATCTACAATGGAATGGTTCTTAAATAAACGTACCCAGGTGTTAGAATGGCCAAGTTACAGTCCAGACCTGAATCCAATCGAGAATCTGTGGAAAGAGCTGAAAACTGCTGTTCACAAACGCTCTCCATCCAACCTCACTCAGCTCCAGCTGTTTACAAAGGAAGAATGGGCAAGAATTTCAGTCTCTCAATGTGCAAAACTGATAGACACATACCCCAAGCAACTTGCAGCTGTAATCAGAGCAAAAGGTGGCGTTACATAGTATTAACTTAAAGGGGCCAAAAAATATTACACGCCCCACTTTTCAGTTTATTATTTTTTATAAAAGTTTAAAATAAGCAATAAATTTCATTCAACTTCACTTGTGTCCCACTTGTTGTAGATTCTTCACCATAACATTAACATTTTTATCTTTATGTTTGAAGCCTGAAATGTGGGAAAATGTTGAAAAAATCAAAGGCGCTGAATACTTTCGCAAGGCACTGTACCTATATATTTTTGTGATTTTTATTATTCTTGATTTTATCATTATATGGGTATGGCAACCTAAGCATATCTAGTATTGACTATTTACTATATAGCAGCTGTTTGGTCTGTCTTAAGGCTGATTTACACATTACAATTTATCGTGTGATCACATTTGCGAGCGCACCCGCTCCCATCGTTTGTGCGGCACGAGCAATTTCTTGCTCGTGTCACACAATGCTGTAACCCCCCGTCACACGTACTTACCTTCCAAACAACCTCGCTGTGGGCGGTCAACATCCACTTTCTGAAGGGGGAGGGACGTTCGGGGTCACAGCGACGTCACACAGCGGCTGGCCAATAGAAGCGGAGGGGCGGAGATGAGAGGGACGTAAACATCCCGCCCACCTCCTTCCTTCCGCATTGCCGGTGGGACGCAGGTAAGCTGCAGTTCATCATTCCCGGGGTGTCACACGGAGCGATGTGTGCTGCCTCGGGAACATTGAACAACTGGACGTTCGATTTTTAGAAAATGAGCGACGTGTCAATGATGAACGAGAAGGTGAGTATTTCTGCTCGTTCATAGCTGTCACACGCTACGATATCACTAACGATGCCAGATGTGCGTCACTTACGATAGCGAACATGAAGAAGGGTTCATGTAGCTGGTTCTCTCAATTCTATTGCTCTATGAACTGTATTATATAAGGTCTATGGAGTTATACTGCGTTATTAATTTATCCATGCATTTTTATGAGAAACAAAAGAGAAATGGTAGTAAATAATAACAACAATTGATTTTTTTTTTCTATATATAGGCTACAATATCTGAAGCAGTTTACAAATCGGATTGGATCTAAACAGTATCAGACCTTGCAAATGCATTAAAGGTAACTTGTCAGGTGCAATATGCACCCAGAACCACGAGCAGTTCTGGGTGCATATTAATAATCCCTGTTTAAATGTCCCTGTTTTTAGTAGCATAGATAAAGGGATCTGTAGAAAAAGTACTTCTAAAGATCCTTTATCATATGCTAATGAGCACAGGGACTAGGCACAAGGGTGTTACTTCCTGCGCTCATTCAGCCCTCTTAGCATGTTAGTGTAGCACCCCTGACCACCTAAGGGTGCTACAAGGTTCTGCATCCCCACCAGGATGCAGGGCCTACCCCCTTAGGTACCCAGAACCCCAGTGTCGGTAACACCAAAAACCCAGGTAATCCCAGTTTTCCCCAACAATCCCCCATACAATGGTACCCAGCTAGGGTGGGACCAATGGATGGCTGCCTAGAGGGGAAGCCACTCCAGTCCACTAGTTGATCAGTTAGGAGGGGCGGACTGTGGAGAGTAGTCAGTGAAAGTGTCAGACAGTGAAAGTGAAAGGTGTGACTAAGCAACGTCCTGGCTCGGGTTGACGGTGACCTAGTACCCAGGAGAGGTGGTTGCCGGTGGAGTACGGTGGAGTACTCCCAGAACTACACATCGACAGGGTACAGGACCTTAGGACAGGAAAGAGCTTCAAGCTGATATGTTAACACCTGCACAGCACCAAGGACCTTGGTGACCCTAAAGAATCCGAAGACTCAGTAGCAAAGAGAGAACCGGGGACAGGACCAGAGACTCCAACCCCACAGGGTTCATGTTACCATCAGGTGGACGGAGGTGGACAAACCACAGATCGAAGACCCCCAGTGTTCCATACCATGGGGACACAATTACCAGAGACAGGTGCAGGGGAAGAAGGTACCAGAGAACCAGACTGGCACTGAGACGAAAGGAACGTGTAGGTGAAATAAGATGGCCTCGGGCAACCAGTTAACATCAAACGTGAGTAAACCAGTTGCACTGAATACCTGCCTGGACTCCTCCTTCTGACATCCACCGCACCATACACCCGCTGGGGCAATATCCTACTTGCGGATTGACTACCATACTAGCTGATCACAGTGTAGACACTGTGAATTAACCGGATTGTCTAGGGTAGTGCATTCCAGAGAACTGGTGCAGCACAAGAAAAGTGATAGAGTCAGCTGTGGGAAGTTTTGTACTCTGGAGGAGGTTAGTCGTACATCATAAGGCCCCCTTCACACACACGTGAAAAAACGAACCGTTTTTTCACGGACATATTAAAAAGGTGGTTTTCTCCCCGTGTGCCGTGTTTGTGGCACATGCGTGTTCTCCGTAATAACACACGGAGAACGGAAAGCCCCGTCTTACCTGATTCTTCTGGAGCTGTCTGTGGTGCTGAATGACAGTGTCCGGCACAGGTCACGCCCTGCTGACGCTGCTTCCGGCCCCCAGTGAAGAAGATGCGTTGTTCAAATTCACTGGGGGTCGGATGCAGGTGACAGCCGCGGCAGAGACTGCAGGGCTGGTGGAGGTGAGTATGTGTTTGTTTTATTTTTACAATGACACGTGTGTTTCTCCAGTGCGTGTCACGTGGGACCGCATCCACACTACATCCGTGTGGTACAGGTGCGGGCCGCGTGACACCCGTGCTGCCGGAGAAAACGGACATGCCGCCGTATGGAGCACACGGGCTCACGTCTGCTCCACACGGAGGCACGGGCCAATGGCTGAACACGTGCGTGCACATAAACCCATTGATTTTAATGGGTATACGTGTGCCCGTGTCTCCGGTACATGCAGGAACGGACCTAGCACGTACCGGAGGCATGTGCCTGTGAAGGGGGCCTAAGACAGAGTCTGAATACTTTGTATTTTATAAGAGATACATATATACAAGGATTTACTAACATATTTATGTTCGGAAAGCTGATGGTGTTCTTTAAAGAAATGCATGAAATAATGGAACATTCAGGTCTCCATGATACTTCTTTCATCCTTATATTTCACAATGGTGCATCGGTTGATATACAGTAACTGTAATTAAGGTTAGTATTAATAGGATTGATAGGACTGTCTGTGCTCACAGCTAACTATACCCTTATTATAGTGTTTTTATTGGAAACTGCAGGGAAATAAATGACTATATGCATTGTTCATTAAGTTACTCTTCATATATTAACATGTAATTTATGTTCCGATGCCACATTCTCTTTGATTGAAATCTGATTGATTCCAGTAATGACAGAATGATGTGACAGAATACTGATTTGTATGATGTTTATAGCATTGATGATAGCAGCTTTGAACTAGGGGAAGTTCATAACATAAGTCATGTTTTTTACAATCATCGCTGCGCTGACATTTTCCCCAATTGCACCCGGATGATTCATTTATATGAAAATGAGCAAATGAATACCGAGAAGAAGGCTAAGACTATGATAATATTCTGAGGATATTCTCTTGTCATCCATGCTTCACACTCAATATTTTGTTCTCCCAGGAAAGAATTTCATCATCTTTTATGGACTTTCGGTAGGATTGTGGCTCATTGGCAAAATTCATTTCTTTATCATTTATTTGGCAGATTACTCGCTCTTTTAGTGTCTTTGTATTTCCAACATGAGACTACAAATAGCAATCAAGATATATCATGTAACAGTTGAAGAAAGGATACCAGGGGTGCTGTATTCCAAACCCATTCCAACTTTACTTTTTTTATTCCAAATGTACTTGAAAATATCAGACTAGATAAGCATAGTTATTGTTGATTTTGGTGCACAAATTCTAAAATTTTTGATAAGAGGTATCTCGCAATGGCTTACTCCACTCTTCTCATAGGAAATGCTTGATCAGCTTGGTGGAGTGTGCATGTGTGACACCCCTGAGAACTGCACTCCTTTCTCTTCTGGTGCAGGGCTCAACCCCCCCCCCCCCCCCGCCTTGGTTCTGGGATCCTAACTGTTGGTATTGCTTCCATCAGCATCCAAATCCTAGCCACACCTCACACCACACCCTATCAGGCACACCAGTGGGTGGTCTAGCTGGAAAAGGGCCACCTGCCTAGGGGTCAGGCAGACTGGTGGGAGGGACATAGTCAGTTGAGTGGTAGCCCTCAGAAAGTGAGGAGCTCAGGGAGTTGGAGCTCCCTTGGAGACGTTGGCTAGGGTGGTCTGGGACCGGAGGAGTCGGAGACCCGGTCACAGGGTATTAGAGAAGGGTGCCCAGATTTAGTTTTGGAGAATGGTCGGCACCGGAAAATCTAGTAACCGGACTGGTACCAAGCATGGCAGGGTACTGGACCCTAGATCAGGGAGTAGCTTCATGCAACCTGATAATAAACCTGTGGAGGGTAGTCTTTTTGAACTTTCCCCAAGAGCTCAGAGCTCAAAGGCACCAACACAACGAGGGGGATAGGGTTTTCCAGCTTATGCGGCCCACTGAGATACCAAGTTTCAGCCATTGAGAGCACAGCTCCCTCACTCAGAAAAGTCTAAACTCAGTGCATGGAGGCAGGTCCAGAACCATCAGCAATACCCACAGGGACGCATACCCGGATGAGCTCCCCTGAGTGTCAGCAGCACTCAGAGACTTGGTTTACTCTTGTGTCAGAGTCTGTTCAATTGACGCACCAACATCTACACGGCCTGAATGAGTACGCTGTGCTCCCCTGAGTCTACCCGCCTGACCTGCACCATGCTCCCCTACACCTCCACCATCCAGAGTCCCGGGGCCTATCCTGTCGAGGGAACATCATCTGGCTGCCCCACTCCATCTTCCCCGGGTACTCCCATCGGCAGTGGCAGTACTCCCCTTACCGCAAACCACAGGTGGCGTCACGAACACTAATCCCCTGTAAATAACCCCCTTTCATTTTCAAGTGACCATAGGCCCCCGGGTCTGGAGACCCTCGAACCACAGCAACCCTTGATCGGAGCAGTCCGACTGCTGCAGGGGCGGTACACATGCACATGGGGGAGTTAGGAAAAATAACTTTTCCCCAAACAGTATCTGGCTGGCAGCTACTTAAAGTGTATGGGCATGTGGCACTGTGTGCCTAGTCGCCACTAATAATAACTATATGTGTATTTCAATCTGCATAACATGCATTGTCAGCTTTAATGAGATTTGGTTTTCTCTGCTGTTCACTACAAACACACATTTGCTCACACTCCCTTACTGGGGCTGTTCACTTGAGAAAAGAACATAGCTTGAGTGCGAGCCCTAAGAGGAGAAAGGGGAGGAACTTAGGTGTGAGGTGAATTCAGAGAGTAGACAGTTGGAGTTGAAGTCTGTGTGAGGTGAAGTAAGAGGAGTGTAATATGGAGACCATCCTGTCCTGAGGTAACTGCTAAAACCTCTGGAGAGGCCAGCTACACATTGGCAGAGAATCAGTTCCTAGGCCACGAGGACTTTCAAGGTCAGTGGCAAACTGAGAGACTGCTATTAACCTTTTGATAAGAAGCAGTGAATTGCCTGGGAGTACTGTGACACGGGTGAGTCTGGAAACTTATAGAAGAAATAGTGAGTTTTCCCTCAGGATTCAAGTCGCCTGTTTACCAGAAGGGATTAAAGATCCAGAGTTCTCTTGTTTTGGAAATTCCAAGATACCAAGATACCTATTCCCAGGTACGGAAGTAGTAGCAGGAAGAATACACTATTATTACACAGCAGAGAAGCCAAACTCTCATTAGGGCAGGAAGAACCATGATCATTGTGGATGCTGGGGGAAATGTTCTGGAATATTCTGCAGAGCTCCAGTAAAAGTTAAAAGCTCCCTGTCCTGTCTCTGACTGAATTATTCTCTGCTGCACCACCCCTACCTCAATGTCCCTAGCTGGGGGAGGGGCGAGAGGACAACTCTCTGGCACTGTGTATCACCACCTAACTCCTGGGGACCTCCAGCAGTGTCCGGCCATACCAAAGCCGAACATCCCAACTGGCGTCACAAACTATTTATTTGTTTGTTTATTTATTTTATTTTTCTCTCTCCCTTTTTAATATTATTTTTAAATTCCATTACAAAAGTCTGTCGCTTGCGCCGGTACGGAGACATCGCCACTTGAACCCACCACCGTGACATCAGAGATGTAATGGAGGGTGGCACAGGCACAATAAGAGTCTAAGTGCAAGATTCGTAACATGTCAGTATAGTAGAAGGTGATTCACTCAACTGTTAGCTCCAGACTAAAGGTTCCCATATACCTAAGTCTTATAGTTTGGTAACCTGGGAGTCAAGACTAGTGATGATGATGATAGAATGATAGTGAAAAGCTAAGACAATAAAGGTTTCCATATATACTGTATATGACCCCCCCTTCCAATTTTGAACATGGTTCCCCAAACTCAATATATACAGAGTAATCCCAAATCTTGTCCTACAAATCATTTTGCTTAACTCAAGTCCTGGACCCCTAATATAAGATTTCTAATTTGGTTCCTTATCTACTATTTACGGTATAATGCTGTTGTCTACTTTTTGGCGTAGAAACCTCGGGGGAACTCTGTGCTGTTGCTTCTGCACCCCTTATATCTACAGTATATACCTGAAGAAGATGCCTGCTGACCATCAAAGGTACTGGATACCATCCAGGAGTCAGGCATGCTTTCTTTTGGCCCATGCTTACCCTACTTTTCGGCACATTGGCATTATTCTAGGCCACATTTGAAAGAGCAGTATTGTGCCATTCTAAGACTCATCTTGGTTAGAGAGGAGCAGGCCCATTGAAGTTTGGGTTCTGCTGGACTTTAGATAAAGCTCTGTTCCCAATGCGGCCTTGACTTCAACCTCATTGGAAGTCACTGATTGGGTAGTCCGGCTCTCTATGCACCCAGCCAGAAATAGATCCCTTCAAGTGGAAGAAGGGCAGGGTCCTTTTTTAAAAAAAAAAAGAAAATCTACACACTACATCCTATAACACTGTTTTTACCCCCAGTTAGAGCCATTCAGACAATGGAAGGGTCTCACACTGGGTCACGCACCGTGCATACCCGAGCACAACGATGCTCAATCAAGTGGTTAGCATTAGTAAAGCACCTGAACTCGAACACTAATTTTTTTAGAAAGTCCATGTTCATTACGAACACAGAACTTTACCCTCATCCCCAATCCTGCTAAAAGGGGAATCTCGTTTTGTGTAACTGTAGTTATAGTTGATTTTTTTTTCATCTATTTCTGCACTTTTTAGCTGTAAAATAATACTGATAGCTCATTTACATAACACTTCCTTCATTATGTAAATCAGCATGTGCTGCGAGGCCACCATCAGTAGCAGGTATTACACACACAAGCTTTGATATGTTCCTGTTTTTGTTCCTTTCTGTTTTTCTTTGCTCATTTTGATTTATATTGGCTCAGTGTGAACTGTGGAGCTGCCGGTCTGTGGGGCTCGGCTCGGCAGATGGCCACAGTTTTCATCTATTGTTGTAGTTTTCTTTCAACAATTTTGTTATGAGATTATTAAATATAATGAAGTTTGCAACAATGACATCTGATGAAATAAAATATACTTATTTAAATTAAGTGGAAATATTTATGGTCTGATATCTTCATACCTTCATACCTTGCCAGGCCTATTATTAATGCTGGGTATATTGATAAAGTTTGCATATAATGTAGAACAATTTAAAAAAAAAAAGAAAGAAATATTGGCATCAATAATTATCTGTACCAATATCAAGTTTTGAAAAAATGCCATTAATTGTTGGCCGGCTTTTCCCTGCTGCTGGTTACACCCAACTCTGGCCTGGCTATGTCAGGGGTTAACTTCTCTTGCCTCGTTCTGGATCCGAGGACGCTATATATTGCCTCTCTACCTATGGCTCAGTGCCAGTAATATTTCTGCCTTGCAGAGTATATACTGGCTCTGGTGAGGGTTCCCGATCTGTTCTGCCTCCCTGCTACTGTGTCCTGACTTTGACCCTCCCCCGTTTGTCTGCCTGTCCCGGTCCCTGACTTCCCTCCCCTGTCAGTTGTTTGTGTTTCCCTCTGCATACCTGATCTCCCGGCTTCCGACTTGGTTCTGTTTTCTCACTTTGATATTGATTGTCCCTTTGCAGTGACTTGACTCTCCTGGCTAGACTCTGACTGTTTGACTACTCTATTGCCTCCTGGTGGTTCGCCTGTTAACTGGCTGGTGAAGTTATTCTGCTATACTTCAGCTGCCTTTCCGTTACAGTGTTTCTTTGTCTCTCCTTCACTACTCTGCTGCCACCCAGTGGGGATTACGCTGTACTATGTCTTATTAGCCTTTGTACAGCGTGACATCCAGGTACAATATTATTCCTATAGAAACATGTTGGAGCAATCGGTCCTAAGAATTCAAAGTTCAAATAATTTTTCTTTATAAAAATACAAACTTTATTTTACACATATTTAAATATTCATCAAGAAAATTACCAGTCCATACAGGGATGGAGAGACCAAGGTCCAATTACCCAACATAGTACCCAGTGCAAAATATGCAAGTAAGCAAAAATTGGATGCCGCTCAAAAAATGCACCGTCACTCACCCATAAAAATCTTGCCCCCCCCCGAAGAAACGCAACATGAAACGCGCGTCGGGGCCTGACATCACGTCCTCTCTTCTCCCACTAACCAAAATTTTTATGGGTGAGAGACGGTTACTTGCATATTTTGCGCTGGGTACTATATTGGGTAATTGGAGCTTGGTCTCTCCATCCCTGTACGGACTGAGTTATATGGATCAGTTACTTATCCTATGATTTGTTAACTTAGGCCCCTATGTTGACATTTTGCTTAGTAATCATATGAATACCTGTTTATATTTATTACATATGGATTCCTGTGTCACGCTGGCCCTGGTCTTACTATGGTTTTAGGTTACATGAGTGTGATGACTTTGTCCGCATTGCACTGTTGCTCCTCTGATTTTTGATATATAATTTTATTGCTGTCTATTTAAATGTGTAAGGCCTCTTTCACATGTACGTGCCTCCAGTACGTGTATGGTCCGTTTTCTGACGTACCGGAGACACGTACACATGTAGACCTATGTCTTCCTATGGTGTCGGACACACGTATGTATTTTCGCACGGAACGTGTATCCGTTCCGTACATACATGTGTCCGTTTGTTTCTCACGCCAACATGTCAGTTTTATCTCCGGCATCACGGGTGTCACACGAACGCAATCGAGTCACACGTAAGACACACGGACCACACGGATGTGTTCCGTGTGACACCCACTGGAGAAAAGACATGTGTCTGCGAGAAAAAAGACAAAACATTACTCACCTTCTTCAGCCCTCCTGTCTCTGCCGCTGCTGTCACTTGCTGCCGACCGCCGCTCATTATGCTAATTGAATATTCACTTTACTGCGGCCGGAAGGTGCAGCAGCGGGGAGTCTGCAGGACCGGAGACCGAAGATCAGCACCACGGACAGCGACGCCAGGGACAGGTAAGTAGAAAGTTCATGTTCTCCGTGTGTTATCACGGATAACACACGAAGAACACACGTAGGCCATGCACACAGCACACCGAAGGCAATACGGACCTTTGACACGTTCGTGAAACATGTGCGGGATTTTCACGGACGTGTAAAAGAGGCCAAAAATAAAGTTTGTATTTTTATAAAGAAAAATTCTTTGAACTTTGAATTCTTTGGACCTATTACTCCAAAATTTTTCCATAGGAACTAATTTTTCTGTACCAGCATATTTTCCATTATCTGGTGAAATTAAATTAATACAATAATGAAGTTAGTAAAATATTTAGTTTCTATTAAATGCTAAAACAATCAGGAAACCCAAATTTTGCCCCACAAACACTTTTATTTGTTTGTTTTCATTATTTTTTTTTGCATCATAAAAGGTTTGTCAAATTTTAGATATTAGAACTAGTGATGGGCGAACACTAAAATGCTTAGGTGCTCATCTCTAGTAACAAATATAAAGGAGATCAATGGGAAAGTCAAACTTTTTTTAGGTAGACCCTCCCAGGAGGTCTGTAGGGGGGGCAGGAAAATCAGTGAAATAGATGGAAGTGCCCCTAGAATGTGGATTAGGAACAGCGTGGAGAAGATGTCTGGACTCCTTTCTGCTGCTGGGAACAATGTTGTCAGAATATTGCGTCACTTTTACGGACTGACAATAAAACATACAAAATCAAAGAGAAAATGGATTTCATTGGAAAAAATGTTGAAAAACATTGTTTCCTGGATAATGACTTGAATATAAGGCAAAATAAAAAAAGAGGGAGAAAAAAACTTTTTTACCAATCTTAGAGTGGTAAAGCCCATACACTAAAGGGGGCTTTACATGCTGCGACATCGCTAACGATAAATCGTTGGGGTCACGGTGTTTGTGACGCACATCCGGCGTCGTTAGCGACATCGCAGCGTGTGACAGGCTGGAGCGACCTAAAACGATCACAAAAAGAACAAAAATCGTTTGTTTTGGAGAGGTTGTTTAATAACAAAAAATCGTTGTCAGGTAAGTAACGATGTTGTTCCTCGTTCCTGCGGCATCACACATCGCTATGTGTGACACCGCAGAAGTGACGAACATCTCCTTACCTCCGTCCCGCCGGCAATGAGGAAGGAAGGAGGTGTGTGGGATGTTCGGCCCGCTCATCTCCGCCTCTCTGCTTCTATTGACCGGCCGCTTAGTGACGCCGCAGTGACGTTGCTATGACACTGAATGCACCTCCCCCTTGAAGGAGGGATTGTTCGGCAGGCACAGCAACGTCGCTGACAAGGTATGTGCGTGTGATGCTGCCGTAGCGATAATGTTCACTACGGCAGCGATCACCAAATATCGCACGTACGTCGGGAGTGGGTGCTATCGCGCACGACATCGCTAGCTATAGCTAGCGATGTCATAGCGTGTAAAGCACCCTTAGGTGCAACGGCTGCCAAAAACTATAAGGAAGAACTGCAAAATACCCAGCAAGAAATGTAGAGGAGAGACTCTGATTCAATTCTGGTACAATATTACAAAGAATCTGACTCTGAAACTGGGAAAGCCTGTGCACTCAGTGCAAAGCCTAGCTAAACTTACAAAGCGGTATTGCAATACAGTCAACAAGAGACAATGAGGTGGTACTCTGATTCAACTCTGCTATAATTTTAAACACATTCTGACTCCCAAATTGGGAAAGCCTATGTACTCAGTGAGAGGCCTTTACGAGGCAGGGAGCACCCGAAAGAGGCACACCTTACACCCACATTAAGTGATGGCCGCCACCATCAGGTTGAGGAAAGCCTCAGTGTCCACATGCTAAATGGCAACATTTCCAAGGCAAGTAGTCTGGAAATGTGTCTGTTTAATTTTTGGACCTTTGGGTGAGTGGATGCATATTTTCTCTTGCATTTCAAGGCCTGGAGTGATGACAGCTGAATGCTGTGCTGGAACAAGGAAGTGGTGATGGTGGTTGCAAATGTACACTGATAGAAGCAGAGCAGGAGGCATCCATGCCTGTGTCCTGGACAGGTAATTGACCAGCACATAGCACAGGGCAATAGACAGTGGTGTCAGCTGTGGACCCAGGCATTCTGCACTTTCCATAAAAAAGCTGTAGAGTGAAAAACACCTAACTCTTGGCCTGGGATCTGGTTGCGTGTTGGTGGCCTGGGGAAACAGTTGCCCGTTTTCTCCGACTGACCCCACTTCCTCTTTTTGCACGTTGTGGTGTTGGGGATCCCTCCCCCTCTGCGCTGCTGAGCTCACTTTACATGCTGCATTTCCAGGATGGGTCAGTAACTTCACCATTCACCATCTGGTCTTCCACTTCCTCTTCCTGCCTTGTTGACTTAATATCAACTGTGTATCATCATTATCCTCTTCATCTTTAGACAATAATTGGTGTTCCCCTCCATAAGCTTCTACTGACTCTGGCTGCTTAAATATTTTGGCATCACCGCAGATGATCTCTTGATGTCCCTCTTGAAACATGCAGGGTGAGAGGCCAGAAAAAGACATACATGTATACGTAAAAAGCTCCTTGGAGTGTCCAAATGTGAGCTCATTTGTCTTCTCAGACTCGCAATGGTAGGAAGAAGGAGCATCAGGGTGATTATTATGTGATCTAGACTCTTTACTAGTCAGACTGGACTGTGTGGAAGACAGGGTTGTGTTGGTAAACCGACTGGAAGATTGATTTACCATGCAGCCCACAACTTACTCACATTATTCTGGCTTCAACAGTGGTGTCCACTGACAAAATGAGACAGGAAGCTAGGTCTAGGTGATAAGTGTGTTGGTGGGCTCCCACAGAAGGCCAAGTTTTCCCTGGCCAACAGCCATGGCCTCTGTGTGCACCACCATGAATAGGAAGTCCACTTCACCATTCCTTACTGCACGCCTTGTATATTTTAAATTATGTACGCCAATAGGAGTGGTGTTATTAGACACTACAGTGTATTTAAATTAGCTCTGAAAAGGACAGTTGGTTGCTCGTGGCAGCAACAACGTATAGAAAGGTAATGAACCCTGCTAAAATGACTCTTATACATTATGCCTTCTCTAGAAGATAACTTTATACTAATTGCAGACTAAAAGCAATTTTAGGATCGCTACTTCCAATAGGTGGCGCTGCGCCAGAATTTGTCTCCTTTACTGGAGAGACAATTAGACTAAAAGCAGTATTATTAGAGACTAGAATGTATGTAAATTAGCCTTGAAAGGACTTTTGCTTGTATGTGGCACCACAACTAAGGACTGCACCACAATGAACCCTGCCTAAATGCCTCAGATACACTATTCCTAAATTAATCCTACACTAATTACAGCTAATAGCGGTATTATTAGAGAATAGAATTTATGTAAATTAGCCCTAAAAAGAATTTTTGGTTGTACATGACAGCACCAGCAGGTACTGTAAGGCAATGAACCCTGCCTAAATGCCTCTAGAACAATATCCCTATTCCATAAACTAACTCTACAATAATTACAACTAAGAGCGGTATTAGTATAAATGTGTAATGGAAGATGACTACCATTGAAAAGAAACCATTATTCTGCTATGCTTAGTTGGTAGATATTAATGCTACATGTGTCAATTGGCGAGGTGAGCAGTGAGTTGAGTATAAGTATTTTTTTATTTTTTACATCATCCATCTATACTCTAGGGTCTAGAAAGATCCAAGAACATAATAAGGGACAATCATTTTGAGAACAATAACTTGGGAGCAAATTAAATTTAATGAAGAAATTCTCTCAAACAGATAAATTAGAATTTTGCGTGATCTGCGCTTCTTTTGTTTATAATGGAGTTTAAAAAAATGATAAATTGGAGTCCCTGGCCATTTTTGTGGAACAGTAAAGATGGACATCTCTGAAAATATATGTTTATGAGGTGATTAGACGTTTCTACATGTATAGAGTATGGTGGTGGGCTCTTCCAGTAGTAAATATTTCTGCAAATTATTATAGCCAGTCACTGTTATGCGCTGTCCGGATCTGTACACATGGATTACTACTACAGCGTCAGACTCTGTTCAAATTTCAGAGTCCGACAGGCAACCTGGTCTTTCTGAAGTGCTCAGCTTTACTGGGTCTCGGCTGAGTTGTTTCACTACTTGCAGCTGTGCAGGAGTTAATCCTTTTTGAAGCAGTGTACAACTTTTCTGAGAGTCAGGTTGCTAATTACCATTAACAGCTGGTCTCCTATTCAAGACTGGCGAATGTAGTAGAAGATCGCTGAAGTTAGCTTCAGCGATCTTGGTCTCAGTAGATGTTCCATTCATGGTGAACTACAGTTGCTATTCTGCGTTGTGTGAACATTTCTCTATTGTGAGTTTATTGCCAATGCCTACCCATTCTTTATTCCCCTATACACATATTGTCTCCCCTTTTTGTTTGAGTGCAGCGTGTGCGAGGTTTCGTTTTCCCATTCTTGTCCTTGTCTTTCCTATGGGGTTTTTGGTACTGGGTTTCCAGGGTGGGGGAGGAAGATCAGGGCTCGGACAGACATCAGGGTCATGCAGTGGGCTCGGACCTGGCTACCATTAAGCTTACCTCTTAGAAAAGGAACAGTGCAGGGTCTCAAGTCTGAGGGCCAGCCTAGGCGCCCCTGTTCCATCATTAAATACCCCGTGACAGTGACTGAATAACAAGTCTCCTCAGATTTCTATATTATTGTAATTCAGGACCCATTAGAGATGTTTTGTTT
This sequence comes from Anomaloglossus baeobatrachus, assembly GCF_048569485.1. Lineage (NCBI taxonomy): Eukaryota > Metazoa > Chordata > Amphibia > Anura > Aromobatidae > Anomaloglossus > Anomaloglossus baeobatrachus. Next base: position 68,911,505 of record NC_134354.1, read on the forward strand.
ATTGGATCCCTTAATTTTCTGATTGTGTCATCTGGGGCAGAAATTACCAACCAGCAGGAATTAAAAATGTCTCCGATCTCAGAATACGGCTACTTTTCTTTCCACTAAAAAGAAACTTGGTATGGAGCACATAAAGGGATAAACTCTATATTCTAGATAATATTTGCATAGTGCTTTTCTGATTTACAAACAACATTTGAAGGCCCTATACTCCAATGTATCTTAGAGGTTAATTTCTTCTTGTGGAGAGAGTTAAGTTGGCAAAAGAAGACATATGCTGTAGAAATTCAAATATACATATAGCCTTTACAGAGACGAAAAGGACAAGAAGATAATGCCACCTATTGGAAGTAACAATCCTAAGAATCAATACATACCCTTTAAAGGCCCTGGCTATGTGGCAGGATAAGAAACCAAACCAGATACTTCTAATACGTGTCTCTAGAGTCCCTGTCCTCTTCCTCTTTGCAGAGGTGTTTGCATATCTACAAACCAGTATAAGAACTGCATCTGGTCTGATGTATAATACTTTTCAACTGGTACTAATAGGCCATTTTGGCCCTCAGACTTTCTGGCCTTGTTGTGACCACCACCTCCAAAGGATGCCAAGGATCTTTCAGGAAGCTTAAATTACTTTGCCAAACCTACTGAAAACTTAAAGACTATGTACAATTGCTTTTATTGTTCAAAAAATAGAAAAAAGGTAAAAAGTGCAAAGAAGATATAAAAATGTCCAAAATTTATTTGTCATAATAAAAAACCGCAAAGAGTAGTAGACAAAAACAAATGCATCAGATCTCAGATTGTTTATGTCTACCACTCTTTGTGGTTTTTTTATTATGACTTAAATACATTTTGGACATTTTTATACTTTCCTTGCACTCTGTGCTTTTTTCTATTTTTTGTATATTTATCCTGACGGTCACAAGGTGAAGGCACTACATGCACTTCGTTAACAGTTGGTATGCAATTTATTTTTTCCTTGCTTTTTTTTGTTTATTTGCATTCTAAATGCAAAGTTAAAAAAAGTACTAAATAGTCTTCATGTCTATAAATCATTTATCTAACTCAGTTCTTTACCGAAATGTTACAAATCTCTTTAATCCCGTCTTCCTTTCCTTAGTGTTAAAGATTACAGCAGGGAAGGGATGGTGCATTCCCATTTCTCCCACAAATCTAGTGTAAAGCGAAAGGAAAGCATTTACAGTCTCAGGGAGGGCAGAGATAAAAAAAGGAAGGCATTTACAGTCTCAGGGAGGGCAGAGATAAAAAAGGAAGGCATTTACAGTCTCAGGGAGGGCAGAGATAAAAAAGGAAGGCATTTACAGTCTCAGGGAGGGCAGAGATAAAAAAGGAAGGCATTTACAGTCTCAGGGAGGGCAGAGAAAACAGACTACAGATAAAAAAGAAAGCAAATGAATATAAAATAATCACATGAAGGAGCCTGCTGATATATGGTAAAGAAGAAAGCACTTCCCTTGATACATACAAAGCTTACTTTCAGCCTAAATTACTGAAGGAGAAACTCCCACAAGAGAAAAATCTCACACTTGATCCTGTCATGGGTGTGTCACAGGTGACAGTCATGTGGTTTCTGGCCATAGAAGGTTTTAGTGTCTGGCTGCGCAAAATGCTCCCTGACTTTCCATTGTTCCTGCAGTCAGTATTCTTTAGTATAGGTAGCTTTCCTGCTGGATTCATCTTTCTCCCTTTTTGATCCAGCAGGCGCTCGACTTCCACCCACCTGTTGATCATCAGCATTCCATTGGTGTATATATACTCCTTCCTTCTTTTGGATTGGTGCTGGTGATATTTTTCAGTTTATTTAAGCCTTGGTTGCAAGCAGATGGTTTGTACTCCTGTGTGTTATCTTTGCTGAAAACTCTGCTGAACTTCTACCTGAGTCATCTAGTGATAAGTAGTTCATGCTTTTCCCCCTGTGTGTCGCCTTTGTGTCTTCTATACTTGTTTAGTGGAGTCGACAAACAGCTCATCCCATCCATTGCCTATTTAGGTTCCAGCACTAGGAATACCTGGGGTCAGGCATCTGGTTCAGCACATAGGTGTGGTACCTATCTAGGGTGGTGAAGGACCCCAGGGACCAGCAGTAGGTTCATTCAGGGGTCACCATCGTCCCTTTACCTAGACAGAGGGTTTCCCTTCCCTTTCACCATGCGCTTGATACTTCCCCTTACCTATTGTGACAGATCAGCTACAAACTAATTATTAGAGGACCTGAAAACAAAAGATTTAAACATTGTAGTCTGAAAAGTAGTGCAATTACATTTACTAAAGGTAACCAAGAATTTATGTAAAAATTAATTAACGTATTTTAGACAAAGTTAGTTTTTCTTTCCCTGAGCTAAACTGCAAGGAAGCACATGTGCATATTTATTAGACATTCATTTTCAAGTTTAGTAAGCATTTTCTACAAAATTCAGTAATTAAAACAGTATACAACCATAGTTAGGAGGAATGTGGGCAAACAAAAAAAATACAGCTTGTTTTCTCATAAAAGAGTTGCCGTGAAAAGCTTCATAAACTTAATGTTGTAAAATCAAATTGTATTCCATTGTCTTATGTTTTATATCTTTGCAAGAAGCATTTTTAAATTTCCCCTGAGAAAAATTTTAAAACAAAAGTAAGTGCACAGAACCCGAGCGAAAATTGTACTTAAAGCTTTCGGCTTTACAACAATAATAAAAGGATTACAGGCAAAATATATGTCACAATAAAAAATTTATGCTGTGATAGTAGAAACTAGAAAGTAATGAAAGTTATTAGCTTCTGTGTCAAATAGGGGTTTGAGTGTTTCCAATCCTGAGCCATCACTGTCCGTGGCTTTATTCTGACTTATAACTATGGCAGTGAGCACACAAAATAATAAAGTATTTTTATATTATATACCTTGGTTAAAGGAGAAGTATCACAGATACCAATAACATGATACTCTGTAAAGAATTGAGTTGACAAGGTATCTGATACCTGATATAGTGTAGTGTTCGCATTTGAAATACTAAAACAAGAGAAGTTGTTGGGTCTGTAAACTTAGCAGTAGTGCACAATGTCAAGCTGGCTTAGGAAAAGCAAATTTATGAATTAAAATCAGATTCAAGCCAATGACCTAAATGTAATTTTGAATCCCATCCCAAATCCAGTATGACATTAATTTTTGAGCTCCTTATTTGATATTTATAGAGAGTTCAAAAGTCTGATAACTGTAATAGTAAATGTGGTAGAAGGTTGAAAAATTTGGAAAAAACATTCCTTATCTGTAGGGATGAGCATCTCTGTGAAAGGTCAGTTTTGCCAGGTTCAGACAGTCTTAGGTTAAAAGTTGTTTTCAGGACTTTACTCGAACTTGATCCCGGCCCCGGTAACTCATATATGTCAATAGGGACCCAAACTTCTGTGCTGTAAAACCGTCAAAGTAAGGGCTAGGGGGCTGCAAAATGGGAGCAATTGCCCTGCAAACAATTGTGGATAGGGAATATTTTTTTAAAAAAAGATGACATGGGGTCCCGACTTATATTGATAAGCAGCACAGGTAAAGCAGACAACAGTGGGCTGCAACCCTCAGTTGTCTGCATTACCTTGGCTGGTTAGGTTATCAAAAATAGAGGGGATCTCATGCCGTTTTTTTTAGTTATTTAAATAAATAATTAAAAAAAAACTGGTGTGGGCTCTGCCCTTTTTTGATAACCAGTCAAGGTAAATCAAACACGTGGGTGCTGGTTTTATTTGGCTGGGAAGGCTCCTGGTTATTTGGCCCTTTCCAACCTAAAAATAAGTGCCCACAGCCACCCCAGTTGTGGCACATCCATTTGATGCATCAATTCTAGCGCTTTTCCTGGCTCTTACCGGTTGCTCTGGTGCAGTGGCAATTGGGGTAATTCTTTTGGGGTTGATGTCAGCTGTAAAAGCTGGCATCAATACTATGGGTTAGTAATGAATAGTCATCTATCAAACACACCCATTACTAACCCGGCAAGTGTAAAGTTTAAAAAACTACACACAGGAAAAAAATAGTTTATATGACTTAAGACTTGCTAACACTCCCTCATTCATCAATTTATTAATTAAAAAAATCCTCAAAGTTCTGATGTAATACAGTTGGAGAACACAGATTCCTCCTCATTCTTATTAATTAAAATGAAATCCTCGAAGTTCTGACATAATCCAATGGTGTAATGTCCCACGACTAGATATGAGAGAACTCGAAGTTCGATGTTCGTACTGAAGACAGACTTACAAAGTTTGGGTTCAGAGTTCTGGTGCTTTATGTATGCTGACCACTCCAGCAAGCATCATTGTGCTCGGGTAAGCTTGGTGTTCAACCCAGTGCGAGCCGCTTGCAGGGTTTGAATGGCTCGCTCGGGAGATAACAACACCATGATCAGATGTTGTGTGCACGCCCAAAAAAATGGAAAAACCCCACCCACCCTACCGTGGAAGTGTTCTATTTATGGCTGACTGCATAAGGGCAAAGACATGAAATGCCCAATTAGTAACTCCCATTGAGGCTCAAGTCAAGACCGTGTCCCAATCCGAACTTTAGATAAAGTCCAGCTGAACCATCTGCACCAAACTTCTGTGGGTCCGCTCATTTCTACCCACGATGCCCATTCATTCTTATGGAGCTTTGTTCTGAGAACGGGGTTCCATAGATCACTCCCGGTTAGAGATGAGCGAACCTTTGGAAATTTGGTTTGGCAGGCATAGTCGAACCTTAAAACAGTTTTGTTTGTGACCCCAACTTGATACGAACTTTAATGGAAGTCTGTAATTAGCCATAAGCAGAACACTTCCAGGGGAGGGCGGCCTGAGTTTTTCAATTTTTCTGTGTGTACAAACCACATCTGATCACGCTTATTTTACCCCAAGTGTGAGCCACTCAAACACTGCAAGCGGCTCACACAGGGCTAAGCATCACTCTTATCTAAGCACAGTGCTGTTCACTTGAGTGTTGTGCACTCATAACTCACTAGTATTTCAAACCAGAACCTTGTTTTTTTGGAAGCCGGTTTCCGAACTCAAACTCCAAACATTGAACCTCAGGTTCGGTCATCTCTACTCCTGGTCAGAGGCAGGCCCAGAATTTCCCATGTTCATGAGAAATTCCGTACCTACTGCTGATAGGGAGTTCCCGCTGGAGCCTCGTTCTTAAATCGTTCTCAGTAGGAGGCTACATAGGTCACTGTTGGTCTGTGGCAGAGGAAGAAATTCCAACTCAACCGCTGAGTGGGAGTGACTTACGGAGCCTCATTCAGAGTATATTCTCCAAACAAAGCTTCATAGGAATTGACTTTTTTTTTCCTATGTGTGTGTGTTTATAAACTCTACAGTTACCTTGTTAGTAATGGGGGTGTCTGATAGACCCTTTTGTATTACCAACCACTGAGCTTGATGCCAGTTGTCAATTCACAGCTTACATCAACCCCAAAAGAATTACCCCAATTGTCATTGCACCAGGTCAATCAGGAAGAGCAGGGCAAATTGCCAGAACTGCCAATTCCAATGGATTTGCAACTTCTGGGGCAGCTGTGGGCTGCAATTTTTAGTTTGGAAAGGACCAAATAACCATGATTCTTCCCAGCCTGATATTAGCCCCAGTTGTGTGCTTTACCTTGTTTGGTTATCAATTATATTGGAGGACCCCACGCAATGTTTTAAAATTATTTGTTTAAATAATTTAAAAAAAAACAGAGTGGGATCACCTTTATTTTTGATAACCAGACATGGTAAAGCAGACAGCTGAGATCTGAAACCTCTACCTGTTTGCTTTACTTGTGCTGGTTATTAGTGATAGGTGAATGAATGTGCTCAGCACTCATCGGTACTCGATCAAGCATTAGGATGCTCGGTACTCAATCGAGCATGTTATGGCACAGACACCATGCTGAAGTTCCCATCCCACATATTTCCCAGATTTTTATTAGCCAGTAAACATGCGGGGATTGCCTGACAATTATGGTAATATTGTAACCATCTTGGCTATCTGCAGTCAAGTATAGGCATCATCCCTGTGCAATAAAGCTTCTTGATTGGCTGAGCTACAGCTTTTCAACAAACTTTATTAGCATACAAACAGCACCCAAACTCGGACACAGACTTCTTTAAAAGTCTGTGATCTAGTTAGAGCCTTGAGCAGCTGGTGTGCCGTACGAACCTCGAGCTTTAGCATTCGGGTTGATTCGTTGCTACCTATAGGTGATGCTATTAGCATATTTAAATATACAAGTAGTCAATGAAATGAAATGGCAAATAATTTTAGAATATTAGCTTCATTACAGAATATTCTTTGTGTTTACGTCACAAAATAAACAAATCTTGGACTATATATATATATATATATATATACACACACACATTTTATTTATATATATATATATATACACACAAAACAAGACTGCCACGGAAACACCATCACATGTCTCAACGCTGGCAGGAAACTAGCCAGGTCTTTCACCGGGAAGGAACAACCACGGGAAGGGCAGTCTCCAGTCAAGGAAACCGCCTATGCCAAAGCATGGTATCCATCCACAGACAGCTGTTTCGGGGTATTTGCCCTTCATCTGTGTGGAGTAGAAAACTGGCTAGTGGGAGCAATGCCTAGTAAAAGACTACATAAGCAAGGATGATTGACCTTAGTGAAATCAACATCCAGCACCACGGAGACACCATCACGTGTTTCTCAACGCAGTGATTCTAGAACAAGGCCCCCAGTGAAAATATGCAAAACAGGACTGCCACGGAAACACCATCACATGTCTCAACGCTGGCAGGAAACTAGCCAGGTCTTTCACAGGGAAGGAACAACCACGGGAAGGGCAGTCTCCAGTCAAGGAAACCGCCTATGCCAAAGCATGGTATCCATCCACAGCATATTTTCCCTGGGGGCCTTGTTCTAGAATCATTGCGTTGAGAAACACGTGATGGTGTCGCCGTGGTGCTGGATGTTGATCTCACTAAGGTCAATCATCCTTGCTTATGTAGTCTTTTACTAGGCATTGCTCCCACTAGCCAGTTTCCTACTCCACACTGATGAGGGGCAAATACCCCGAAACAGCTGTCTGTGGATGGATACAATGCTTTTGCATAGGCGGTTTCCTTGACTGGAGACTGCCCTTCCCATGGTTGTTCCTTCCCGGTGAAAGACCTGGCTAGTTTCCTGCCAGCGTTGAGACATGTGATGGTGTTTCCGTGGCAGTTCTGTTTTGCATATTTTCCCTGGGGACCTTGTTCTAGAATCACTGCGTTGAGAAACACGTGATGGTGTCTCCGTGGTGCTGGATGTTGATCTCACTAAGGTCAATCATCCTTGCTTTTATATATATATATATATATATATATATATATATATATATATATAATTATATACAGTACAAACGAAAAGTTTGGACACACCATCTCATCTCTAGAACAACTGTGAAGAGGAGACTTTGTGCAGCAGGCCTTCATGGTAAAATAGCTGCTAGGAAACCACTGCTATCGACAGGCAACAAGCAGAAGAGACTTGTTTGGGCTAAAGAACACAAGGAATGGACTTTAGACCAGTGCAAATCTGTGCTTTGGCCTGATGAGTCCAAATTTGAGATCTTTGGATACAACCACCGTGTCTTTGTAGAAAAGGTGAACGGATTGACTCTATATGCCTGGTTCCCACCGTGAAGCATGGAGGAGGAGGTGTGACGTGTGGGGGTGCTTTGCTGGTGACACTCTTGGGGATTTATTGAAAATTGAAGGCATACTGAACCAGCATGGCTACCACAGCATCTTGCAGCGGCATGCTATTCCATTCGGTTTGTGTTTAGTTGGACCATCATTTATTTTTCCACAGGACAATGACCCCAAACACACCTCCAGGCTGTGTAAGGGCTATTTGACTAAGAAGGAGAGTGATGGGGTGCTACGCCAGAAGACCTGGTCTCCACAGTCACCAGACCTGAACCTAATCGAGATGGTTTGGGGTGAACTGGACCGCAGAGTGAAGACAAAAGGTCCAACAAGTGCTAAACATCTCTGGGAACTCCTTCAAGACTGTTGGAAGACCATTTCCGGTGACTACCTCTTGAAGCTCATCAAGAGAATGCCAAGAGTGTGCAAAGTAGTAATCAAAGCAAAAGGTGGCTTCTTTGAAGAACCTAGAATATAAGACATATTTTCAGTTGTTTCTCACTTTTTAAGTATTTCATTCCACATGTTTTCATTCATAGTTTTAATGTCTTCAATGTGAATCTACAAATTTTAGAGTCATGAAAATAAAGAAAAGTCTTTGAATGAGAAGATGTGTCTAAACTTTTGGTCTGTACTGTACATATATATATATATATATATATATATATATATATATATATATATATATATATATATATATATATATATATATATATATCACATTCTGGGGACACATAGCGGCCTTTATATATATATATATATATATATATATACATATATATATATATATATGTATATATATATATATATATATATATACATATATACCGTGTTTCCCCGAAAGTAGGACCCCCCCGAAAGTAAGGCAGGGTGGGGGTTTCGGGGGGGTCCGCCAATGTAGGGCACCCCCCGATTGTAAGGCAGGGTAGCGGGGGGGCCGGGGAATGTAAGGCCGCCTATGGGTGGTGGTCGCGGCGTAATGTAAGGCCGCATATGGGTGGGGGTCCCTGGGGAAAGTACAGGAACTTACCGCTGTCGCTGTTCCCTCGCTCCATCCAGGCCTTCTCCAGTCTCGTGCCACCCATGGTCCGCCTCCGGTGAATGGCCCCCGCAAGGCTCCCTGCTGGCCATCAGCTCGAGCTGTGATTGGCCAGTCAGCCGGCTCGCAGCTGATTGGCCCTCAGCTCAAGCTGCGATTGGCCAGTCAGCCGGCTCGCAGCTGATTGGCCCTCAGCTCGAGCTGCGATTGGCCAGTCAGCCGGCTCGCAGCTGATTGGCCCTCAGCTCGAGCTGCGATTGGCCAGTCAGCCGGCTCGCAGCTGATTGGCCGAAATCAGCCGCGACGTCACCGCCTGCAGGCTCGCTCCAATTTCGGTAAGTTCCGAAACTCTGTGTGTGTGTGTGTGTGTGTGTGTGTGTGTACGGTATGTGTATGGGTGCCGTATGGGGCTGTATGTGTCAGTGTGTGTGTGTGTGTGTGTACGGTACCGGTACGATATGTGTGTGGGTGCCGTGTGGGGCTGTACCGGTACCGTATGTGTCAATGTGTGTGGTGGCAGAGTGGGGGGCAGAACCACTGTATGGGGAGGCTGCAGGGGGGAGGATGGGGTGGATGCCGGATCTCAAACAATGGGGAGGCTGCAGGGGGGAGGAAGGGGTGGATGCCGGATCTCAAACAATGGGGAGGCTGCAGGGGGGAGGAAGGGGTGGATGCCGGATCTCAAACAATGGGGAGGCTGCAGGGGGGAGGAAGGGGTGGATGCCGGATATCAAACAATGGGGAGGCTGCAGGGGGGAGGAAGGGGTGGATGCCGGATCTCAAACAATGGGGAGGCTGCAGGGGGGAGGAAGGGGTGGATGCCGGATCTCAAACAATGGGGAGGCTGCAGGGGGGAGGATTGTCATTTTTTTTCCAATGTAAGGCCTCCCCCGAAAGTAAGGCAGGGTGGGACTTTTGGGGGTAAAATTAATGTAAGACAGGGCCTTACTTTCGGGGAAACACGATATATATATATATATATATACAGTATATATGTAGATATATATAGATATATCTATATATGTAATTGCCTTATTCTGTCTTTCTGTCTGTCTTGCTCCAAAATTGTGTCACCGTGACAGTGTCATAAAAGTGACAACTGTCGGATTGGCCGCTGGGCTCGGCCTGGCCCCGCCCCTCCCCACAGATTGGCCGCTCGCCTCGGCCTGGCCCCACCCTCCGCATGGATTAGCCGTTCTGGGCTCGGCCTGGCTCCGCCCCCCCACGGATTGGCCGCTCGCCTCGGCCTGGCCCCGCCCCCTGCATGGATTAGCCGCTCTGGGCTCGGCCTGGCTCCGCCCCCCCACGATTGGCCGCTTGCCTCGGCCTGGCCCCGCCCCCCGCATGGATTGGCTGCTCGCCCCGACCCGCCACATGCATCGACCGCTCGGCCACGCCCCTTCCCCCGAATTCAAACGAAGCCCCGACTCCCCCAGCCCAGACATAATCTTGCGATGCTGAGATCGTGACGGAGCCGGTGTACGCTGGTAACCATGATAAACATTGCATAACTATAGGAAGCGCTTCCCTTAGTTACCCGATGTGTATCATGGTTACCAGCGAACACTGGCTCCCGGTACACATGTGCAGGGATCCGGCATACGCTGCGGTCAATAATGAAGTGTCATGCAGCGGTGAAAGAGTTAAATACACTGCAAGACACTTCATTATAGGCAGCGGGCACCCCCAGAAGAGAGAAGAAAGAAGACCCTGCAGTCATACTCACCAGACGCCGACCGAGAGCAGGTGAGCGCATCAAGGTCCTGCAGCGGCGGAACACACACACACGCAGACACATAAGAACAGACACACACACATCAGATCACACTCACTCACTGACACACACCTCACACACACATCAGATCGCATCCACACACTCACAACATCCAGTGATATCGCTTACTTCTCGGCGGCGATACTGTGTGTGCAGTGACCTGCCAGAGGATCACATGGCCGGAAGCATGAGGTATCTCCGCATGTTGGTAGTGTGTGAGCGCATATGTGCAATATCGTCAGTGTGTGTGTGTGCGTGTATGCGATCAGATGTGTGCGTGTATGCGATCGGATGTGTGCGTGTATGCGATCGGATGTGTGCGTGTATGCGATCGGATGTGTGAGTGTCGGCAGAAGGCAGAGGAGCACGGCGTGCAGCACAGCTGCTGGGACCGTCCACCGGAGGGCACAGGAAGAAGTGGGGTGTGAATGTATGCGATCAGATGTGTGCGTGTATACTTTCTGATGTGTGACTGTGGAGCACGATGGGGAGTGCTCAGCATGGGGGATGGAGCACGATGGGGGGGTGCGCAGCATGGGGGATGGAGCACGATGGGGGGTGCACAGCATGGGGGATGGAGCACGATATGGGGTGCGCTGCATGGGGGGTGCGCAGCATGGGGGATGGAGCACGATGGGGGGTGCGCAGCATGGGGGATGGAGCACAATGGGGAGTGCACAGCATGGGGGATGGAGCATGATGGGGAGTGCGCAGAATGGGGGATGGAGCACGATGGGGGGTGCGCAGCATGGGGGATGGAGCACGATGGGGGGTGCGCACCATGGGGGGTGCGCAGCATGGGGGATGGAGCACGATGGTGGGTGCGCAGCATGGGGGATGGAGCACGATGGGGAGTGCGCAGCATGAGGGATGGAGCACGATGGGGGTGCGCAGCATGGGGGATGGAGCACAATGGGGGGTGCGCAGCATGGGAGATGGAGCACGATGGGGGGTGCGCAGCATGGGGGATGGAGCACGATGGGGGGTGCGCAGCATGGGAGATGGAGCACGATGGGGGGTGCGCAGCATGGGGGATGGAGCATGATGGGGGGTGCGCAGCATGGGGGATGGAGCACGATGGTGGTGCACACCTCCCCCCAAAACACACACACACCGCCACACCCGCACCGCACAACACACCACACACACACTGGGAACCACAAACACCGCCCTACACAGACACCCACACACAGACAACGCCGCACACACACAACACCCAACACACAAACACTGCGGCATACATAAATATACGCACATACTGCGCAACACACACACTGCACAAAACATACTTACTCCAAAACAAACACACGCACTCCACACCCACACAAACCGCACAACACACACAGCACCACACACACAGAACGCTGCAGACACACAGCGCTCCACAAACAATGCAACACACACAACGCAACACACATACAACACCGCTCTCACCCCCCCACACCCAGACAACAACCACAACATTTACAGTTGCCTACACAAACACTGGCAACTACACACAACAACATCGATATATATAACAAAAAACATACATTAACTACACAATACGTAAATTCTAGAATACCCAATACGTTAGAATCGGGCCACCTTCTAGTATAGATATATACATATACACACACGCACTGTATATGTCATGAAAAGGCAAAATTATATCTATAGAATACTCACAATAGCGAGTAATATTAAGAAATAAGTTGGAAGTAATCTGAAAAGGTTTCACATATAGTTATTTCCTCAACCATCTGGATATCAACTAGACTCTGCGAAACTATAATTGCAGCCTCTGCCTCTGCTCAAGATGGACCTGACAAAAAAGGACAGCTGTCTCTGTTTTTATGCCATTAGACTCTGCACTGAAATGGTTGAGGCCAGAAGGTTAATACTGGTAGGAATTGCGAGGTAGAACATACACGAGAATGATGAAGAGATCACAAAGTAACATGTAGAACAAATGAGATCTGCGTTGAGCGTCCTGCTGTTACCCTCCAATTAAGCCAAGCTTATTATCATTAGTTTTATGTGAGGACATTATCACATATTATGACAACAGTCATGGTGGTGAATGAATTTTTGGGACATGACACCATCATTTCTGTTATCAAAAGTTCTCAACACATTTCAATTTCATGTCTTTGGTCTTGAATCTTAACTCCTTCAGGACCAGGTTTGGGCTTCAGACCTGAAAATCATCTTTGCTGTCCAATAATAGGAACTTATTTTTTTATTTTTCTGTGATGTTTGCTGGACAATTTGTTTTATTTATGGAAATATAAAATTGCATTTTTATTGAGGTTTTTTTATGCATTTTTTAGTGCGGATTTGTCTCAACACCTGAAGGGTTGCCTGATGCCAGCAAAGTGAAGTGTCATGCACATGTTTAGTATTTCCACGATGCAGATTTGGGGCAGGTTTAATTCTTGCATGATTTCAATTTGTGCAATATTTTTGCTGCTGATTTCACCCATTCTAATGACTGGGAAACATTTGCACCAAAAATGTGTGGCAAAAATGCTCATTTTTGCAGATGCGTTTTTACTGCCGAAAGATGCAGACATGGTTAAGAAATGTCTGCACCAAATAATGAAAGCGCCCCAATCACCGTGATTTTCCTATATAACCTAAAGCCAGTGCTATATTGACAATGTCATGTTGATTCTATACATACCTTTAGTTGTCAGCTATGATGTAAAGGTTTTGAAGTCGGATTCAACTTGTGACAATGAAAGAGCAGTAATCGCCACCAATCCCGTAAGAACACTGAGGGGTATAAAAGGGCCTTGCTTTTTTCACCAGGTATAGGCTCTACATGACCCCAGCTAAGGAGCTTTGGTTCAGGCTGGGAGAATCACAGAACTGCTTCACTTGAGATATTCTACATAAGCTCAGCCTAGGATCTACGGTTCCAGCTGTGGGGATAGCTGAACTGCGTCAAGATTCATTCTATAGGATTTTAGCTTAGGATCTCCTGTTCCAACTGACACTTAACTTAACTGCTTCACTGCTGAACAATGAGCCCATGAATTTGCTTGGAGAACCCAGGTTTGGGCAACTTGATTGTCTGGCTACATATCTCACTGTGCTTGGTCAGCTTCCTAAGCTTGCCTCTATCTCTTCTCAGTGGGTGCCCACCAATAAAAGAGTGCTGCTGGACTGGGACAGTTGGCCATGGAAGCCCAGACGTCCTGAAGATTCTAATCTCTGTCAGGCAAGCAGAAGATTGAGACTATTGCTTATACCATCTTGTGTTCTTGCTGGGAATGTACAATATGTTTTTGCCTGTTGGTGAACCAATAAACTCTTAGCAATGTGTGGTTCCCTCCCCCTGTGTTGTCTTAGTAGTTTTCTGTCCACAAGGAAGGAGCGCAAGCTTTCAGTAGTATGAGCCTTGGTCCATACAATCTTTCTGAAGGAAGCCAGGCCAAAGGATGAGAGCACCCACTGACCCTCGTGTTGCCACATAACCAACAAGATTATGTACTGACATCTACTTTTGGGAATCTGATCCTTTAAAGTTTTAACTGTGTTACATCACTAATGACTCTCCAGTGTTTTCTACATTTCCATCATGGCATGTGCCATTGACCAGCTAGCCATGAAGTAGGAGCACTTTCTGGCTTCACACCTACACATTTATGACTATGTGCCCACCTGTGCCAGAGACAAGGCACGGGTACCACTACCACTTATGCCCAATGTACTGGGTTATTGCACACTGTATATATAGGTTCCCATTGACTGTCTAGTTTTCCAGAGTGTCCCTATCAATGTTTTCTCAATACAGTATACCTGACTCCCACTGGCTTTGCCAGTGAAGTAGCCATTTCATACTTAGGATACGTGGGGTTACCAAAGATTGGACTTTCACCAAATGATTCTTCAATGGGTTATTCTTTTTTTCTACTCCTCAGAAGTGCATCACTTCTCAGCTTTCTGCTATCCTGTTGGAGGGAAGTTCATCCTTGATGATTCACAATCTGAACTATTGAACTATGATGGTGTGAACTATGTAATCTCTGAAGCCGCAAACAAAAACTGCTTTACCTCTGCAGCATTAGAGAAGCATAGGAGATCTTAAGCTGGCCTGATCTTGGGATCCAGCAAGCTTCAGAGATAAGTTTGCAAGCTCTACAGCAAAATACATATCTCAATCCTTGACTAGGAAACTGGAAGCCTCTGATAAATTGTACGTGTGGTTGTTAACTTTAGCAATGAAGAATAACAATAGAATTGAAATTGTTATGCACACAATAGTGGACATGTGGACATTAATAAATAAGAATAAGGTCTTACTTAAGTCTACTAAACCTGACCTGCCCAGTTCTTGTAGAGACTAGAGGTCCCAGCTGTACAGTCCCTAAAGACCCCTGCACAGACTGAAACAACCCTAACAGAATAAATCAGATGACCACTTGGACCATCACTTCCTGCCATCAAGGGTTCCATGTACCTCCTAAAGAATCCAGGGGAAGGTGCAGAGTAAAATAAGGTAATCCAAAATGTATAATCTGCCAGGAGAAATGCAAGAAAACATAGGCTGTACTTCCAATCAGGGTCTATTTGAGAAATATCACCAGTGGGAAATGGAAGCCTGGGGAAGCTTTCAATAGTTACACCCACCGGGTGATAGGGTAGACTAAATTACATCATAGGAAACACTTGTTGGCAGAAAGGCAATAAACACAGAAAGTGTCCACACAGAGACAAATTGTTCAGAACCAGGACAGTGGCCAAACCTGACTGTGGCTCTGTGGAGCGATAAATTGACCACAGCACAGGAGGCTGCTGGATCAAATCTGAGGCATGACAAAAATCCTCAGTAATGCAGAATCTTTAAAAAAAGGTAAATTGCTAATGTTGTAATTTTACCCAATTTAGAAATTGAAAGAAGCCTCTGTAATTAGAGATGAGTGGATTGATCAGTGGAGGATTGAGTTCGAGTCAAATTTCCTGAAATCGCCTTTTCACACAAATTCGAACATTTTGTGACTCGCATTGCAAAAAAAACCTTGTCTGTTCCCACAATGGTGAGGCATCAAAATCAGTCTAACGTCATTTTCGGATTGCAGTGTGGCATTCTCTAAATGCTCTGCTGCTATGACATCTGCCTAACTATCATAACTTGCACCGTGGTGGTCAGTACCTAGGTCATCACAGATCAGCGGATTCCGAGGAGCACAACTTTTATGGCAGTTATTTTCCATCTCCAGAGTCAGTGGGTAAGTCTCTCTTTTATATATTGTATAAGATTCAGCAGGATTTTTTCTCTTGCGAGTGTAATATAAGATCTTATGATCAGTGGGGTCCTGTCATTCTCTCCCGCCTGGAGAGCAGGCACCTGTAGAGTGTAAACTTTGATTGTCAGCTCAGATGCACACATACCTGTTAACCCCTTAAAGGCCGTTATCAATCTTTGACATTTAAAGTGCACAATTTGGGGATGGGCCCTTCCATACTCCCATCATCTTTTTAGTAACCAGGTCATGGAGCATCAATGAGTTGCCATTGCAGCCAGGAGGTCTGCCGAAGGCAACAATGTCTGCGATGATGGTGCTTCTGTGAAGACCAGGCTGTGGCTAAGTGTCATAAGAGACAGCGAGTTTTATAGTTTACTGCAATCACTTGAAAAATTGCAAGGTTGGAAAGTGAATAAGTGTCGCGGGCGGAGGAAGGGACGCTGCGCTCTCCCACTGCTTGGGTCCGGCCGCTGCTGCTGCTCGGTGGTGGCTCGAGCGGTGGGCCGGATCCCGGGGACTCGGGTGGCGTTCCTCGCCCGTGAGTGAAAAGGGGGGATTTGATTGTGGGGGTTTGGTATTGTCGGTGACGCCACCCACGGTTGTGGTGAGATTGGTGACACCACCGCTGCTCTGGACGGGGGATCCCAGGAATGATGACAGGGAGCAGCCTGGATGTTAGTTCTCCCCTCCGTGGGTAGGGGGTTGGTTGTCCCGGGGCCCGGTGATGGGGTAGGGATGGATGGCAGGCGGGTTACGGGGCCTGGTGAGGTGCAGGGTCGCGGGGGCAGCGCTGTGCCGTACGGCACTGTGGTACTCACTCAGCCAATGATGAGGACACAGTTCTCGGTAAAACACACGGCTGGATGGACGGGTCCCACAGACGGCTGCGGTGTTGTTTCTCCCGGCAGGTTGATGGTGACTGCCTTTCCCTGCACCTATGTAGTGTAACGGTTCCAATGGGTTCCCACCGGTAACCCGCTCCCCGGCTTGGATGTGGGCCGGAGGAGCCCCTTTTGCCCGCAGGCTCTGGCCCTGGGAACGGTAGCCTTGGCGGTGGCTGTGTTTCCCTCTCACGGTTGGACTGTCGCCTTCTGTCGGGACTTGGCTGCTGGGAAACCCAGGAGGTTCCCTTCGCTAACGAATTTGGCAAATTCACGGCGACTCCTAGCCTTGCCGGGGTCAGTAAGCCTCTGCCAGATAGTGCTGGCTTCTCTTTGCGTACCGGTCCGGTACCACCGGGCCACCGCCCGTCCACGGTCTTTACGGTAAACTCCGATAGGCCACTCCTGCAGACGGTCACCACCATCTGCCAACCTTGCTGATCCGTCCGGGCCACACACCCGGACCAACTTCAGGCTTCTCTACTGCCACTTTCCTCCTTCCACTTGTACTTCCAAAACTAATCTGCCTACTTTTCCCGCCTCCAGGACTGTGAACTCCTCGGTGGGCGGGGCCAACCGCCTGTCCCACCCCCTGGTGTGGACATCAGCCCCTGGAGGAAAGCAACAAGGGTTTTTGTCTGACTTCGGTGTGCCTGACCGGGAGTGTGGGGTGTGTTGGTGTTGAGCTTGTGACGGCCTGGCTTGTCCAGGGCACCACATAAACAGCAACATTTCATTGCTCTACAGTATATTGCTGCATATTATATACCAAAGCTTGGTTGGAAAGAAGTCATTAATAGGGGTACTCTATGAATAATATTTACACTAAAAATCCAGAAATCCTGATAATACTGTCACGTCCCCACCGGATCGCCAGACGACGCCATTTTCCCACCATGGAAAATGCTGGTGATGGGAGAGGAGTCGGTGCCCGTGGCACTGCGGAGCACAGGCTCCGCTCATCCACTAGGCTGTGTTTCCCTGGAACCTGCAGCACGAATGGCTGGCTGTAGGTGGCGTGTGTGTCTTCCAGCTGAAGTTGCCAACATTCACCTGCAGCCAATGGGAAGACACCACACCCTTCTTATTCCCCTATGTGGTGGTCTATCTGGATGACATCCTGATTTATTCTC
Organism: Anomaloglossus baeobatrachus; assembly: GCF_048569485.1. Classification (NCBI taxonomy): domain Eukaryota; kingdom Metazoa; phylum Chordata; class Amphibia; order Anura; family Aromobatidae; genus Anomaloglossus; species Anomaloglossus baeobatrachus. The sequence goes on from NC_134354.1 coordinate 68,929,243, forward strand.
CTGATGCTAAGTCACATGTCAAACATGTCCGTACTGTACTCCAGAGACTCAGGGAGAACTCCTTATTTGCTAAGTATGAAAAATGTGTTTTTTTTGTTGATGAGGTTAATTTCCTGGGTTATATATTGTCTGCAGAAGGCTTCCGCATGGATCCCTCTAAGCTACAGCCGATTAAGGAGTGGGTGCAACCCAAGTCCCTGAAAGCTTTGCAGCGTTTCCTTGGGTTTGCAAATTATTATCGCAAATTTATTAGGGATTTTTCCAAGATTGCCAAACCCCTCACTGATTTGACTAAAAAGGGGGCTGATGTGGTTAATTTGAAGCCAGAGGCAATCCATGCCTTCGCTACATTAAAAGAATGTTTTTCCTCAGACCCGATTCTGGTTCAGCCTGACCTTATGCGTCCGTTTATTGTGGAAGTCGATGCATCCGAGGTTGGAGTGGGAGCGGTGCTATCCCAAGGTACTCCATCTCTCACTCAACTCCGTCCTTGTGCCTTCTTTTCCCGCAAAGTTTCCCACCGAGGCAAACTATGATATTGGTAATCGTGAGTTGTTGGCCATTAAATGCGCATTCAAGGAATGGCGCCACTTCCTCGAAGGCGCCAAACATAAGGTCACAGTCATCACAGACCATAGGAACCTCACTTATCTGGAATCCGCTAAGAGACTCAATCCTAGGCAAGCTAGGTGGGCATTGTTCTTCTCCAGATTTGATTTCATGGTGACGTTTTGGCCCGGTACCAAGAACACCAGAGCTGATGCACTTTCCCGTAGCTTCTGTCCCTCTCAGTCAGAAAACATCGAACCAGTCCCTATTTTAGGTAATGGCATTGTTGTATCATCGGTATCCATAGATTTGATAGAACAAATCCGTGATACCCAAGACTAGGCCCCTGAAACCACTCCTGACCGTAAACTGTTTGTCGCTTCCCCTTTTCGTTTATGGGTACTTCAGGAGTCCCATAATTCTGTCCTTGCAGATCACCCTGGTATAAGCAATACCCTCCGACTTGTAACTAGGAGCTTTTGGTGGCCAACCAAAGCAAAGGACTGTAAGGAATACGTACTGGGCTGCTAAACTTGTGCTCGAGCCAAGACACCCCGTACCCGTCCCGCTGGATTTCTCCAGTCCCTACCTATTCCAGAAAGTCCTTGGACCCACCTCTCCATGGACTTCATCACTGACCTTCCACCCTCAGAAGGGAAGACTTGTATCTGGGTAGTAGTGGATAGATTCAGTAAACAGTGTCATTTTGTTCCATTGTCCGGTTTACCTAATTCTGAAATGCTTAGCAGGTTGTTCATTAGGCATATTGTGCAGTTACATGGGGTTCCTGAAAATATTGTTTTTGACAGAGGAACGCAATTCGTCTCGAAATTCTGGAGGGCCATTTGTAAAAAGATTAATATAGAGTTATCTTTTTCTTCCGCCTACCACCCAGAGACCAATGGTCAGACTGAACGTACTAATCAAATATTAGAACAATATCTCCGGTGTTATGTGTCTGATCATCAGTTTGACTGGGTGGAATATCTGCCACTAGCTGAGTTTGCCATTAATAACCAGTATCAGGAGTCTATCCAGACTACCCCTTTTTTCTGCAATTTCGGGTTGCATCCACGTTTTGGGTCCTTTTCTTCCGCTATGGTGGATACTCCTGAGGTTGAAAGCACTGTGAACAAACTGAAGGCTATCTGGTCTGAGGTGAAAGAGAACTTGAAGAGGGCACAGGGTGGTCAAGCCTCAGCTGCTAATAAGAGGTGTTCCAAGGGCCCAAGCCTTGGAGTTGGGGATAAGGTATGGTTGTCCACCCGTCATATTAAACTCAAGGTCCCTTCTGCTAAGCTGGGTCCCAGATTTATTGGCCCTTACGAGATAGTCGAGGTCATCAATCCCACAGCTTTCCGCCTGAACCTCCCTCAGTCCTTCAAAATATCGAACGTTTTCCACAAATCCCTCCTCCAGTTGTATCGTATTCCCATTCATCCAGTCAGGCCCCCCCCCCTCATGTTTTGGTCAAGGGTAACCTGGAGTATGAAGTACAGAGAATCCTTGACTCCCATATTGTTAGAGGGGCGGTGCAGTATCTTGTACATTGGAAGGGTTATGGCCCGGAGGAGCGGTCATGGGTCCCAGCAAGTGAGGTCCATGCTAAAGGTCTTGTCAGGCGATTTCACCTCCAGTTCCCTGACAAGCCGGGTTTTGAGGGTCCGGTGGCCCCTCGTGGAGGCGGGGTACTGTCACGTCCCCACCGGAGCCCGCTCCTGCGACTTCTGCTCTGATCGCCAGACCATGGATAGTGCTGGTGATGGGAGAGGAGTCGGTGCCCGTGGCGCTGCGGAGAACAGGCTTCGCTCATCCACTAGGCTGGGTTTCCCTGGAACCTGCAGTACCATTGGCTGACTGTAGGTGGTGTGTGTGTCTTCCAGCTGAAGTTGCCAACATTCACCTGCAGCCAATGGGAAGACACCACACCCTTCTTATTGGCCCTCCTGTCACATGACCACTGCCAGAGATAGTTCTGTACTCCTGGCTCATGTGCTGTTTGTATGTTGATTCCTGTGCGCTGACCTTTGCTTGTTTTTTGACTACCCTCCTGCCTGTTGTTTTTGTACCTTGCTGCCAGTTCCGGATTTGACCTCTGCTTTGTCTCCTCACTACACCCTTGCCTGCCGATTCGGTTCCTGTTTTGCATCTCCTGGTTTTTGACCCTGCCTGACAACCACGGACTACAGCCTACCACAGGTAGTGATCTCTGGAGCTCTGTGTAATTCCAAATCCCTGTATAGGGGTTAAAGAGTTGCAGAGTTCTTGGGGTCCTGCTTTGTGAGCAGCTTTTCTCTAGACTCCCCTTATAGCCAGTCTGAGTCTGTGGCTCCAATCAGGCATTACAAATACTTCAGCTGCTTTATGTGCAATGTTTCTAGCATATAAGACTTTGTTTTCAGACCTCTTTGCACCTCTGTGTTCCCTTTGGTGTTCCTACTATTATGTGCTTCTGCAGTTTGGCTCTAAAGATACTTAGGGGTACTTTGCACACTACGACATTGCAAGCCGATGGTAGCGATGCCGAGCGCGATAGTCCCCGCCCCCGTCGCAGCTGCAATATCTTGTGATAGCTGCCGTAGCGAACATTATCGCTACGGCAGCTTCACATGCACTTACCTGCCCTGCGACGTCGCTCTGGCCGGCGAACCGCCTCCTTCCTAAGGGGGCGGGTCGTGCGGCGTCACAGCGACGTCACATGGCAGGCGGCCAATAGAAGCAGGGGGGCGGAGATGAGTGGGACGTAAACATCTCGCCTACCTCCTTCCTTCCTCATTGCAGCTGGGACACAGGTAAGGAGATGTTCCTCGCTCCTGTGGCTTCACACACACTGATGTGTGCTGCCGCAGGAACGAGAAACAACATCGTAACATCGGTCCTTCCAAAATTATGGAAATGATCGACGCTACACCGATCATACGATTTCGACGCTTTTGCGCTCATTAATCGTAGTAAAAAGGATTCACATACTCCGATGTCAACAGCGACGCCGGATGTGCGTCACTTTCGATTTGACCCCACCGACATCGCACCTGCGATGTCGTAGTGTGCAAAGTACCCCTTAGTCCCCTTCCCCCTCTGGCAGTTGAGAATATTTTCTCTTATCACTTTATTTGTAAATACATAGTGCCTACATCATACCTGATTTTTTTTTTTTTTTATTATTCAGTTTCTATGTTCCATTCTACAAATATTGAAACAGAGTTCAAGTATAAAAATTATCTTTTGCATATATCTACCATATTTTTCATTTTATAAGACGCGCCACATTATAAGATGCACCCCAAATTTATAGAAAAAAAAGGTAAAACAATATGGGGTCTGTTTTATAATCCGATGGTGTCTTTACCGGGGAGCAGGGGTGGCATCGATAGTGGAGCGGGGGTTACAGGAGGCAGGGGCGGTGCTGGAGTACGGCGATGCTGCGGGTGGTGCAGAGGGGGGCCCAGATGCTCTCTGCTGCTGGTGGCACTGTGCTAGTGCTGCGGGCTCTGCCCTGTGCTGGGGCTGTGCACGCTTCTCTGTGCTGGGGCTGCAGGCACTGCTCTGTGCTGAGGATGTGGGTGCTGCTCTGCGCTGGGGTTTCGGGTGCTGCTCTATCCTGGGGCTGCGGGTGCTGCCACTGCTCTGTCCTGGGGCTGCAGGTGCTTCTCTGTACTGCGGCTGCGGGTATTGTTCTGTGCTGGTGATTAGCGGGGAGGCACGAGCAATTCTGAAGATGTCGGTGGTGCAGGTGTTGCAGGTATGGGACAGACCACGGCAAAGGGGGCTGCTCGGGACGCTCAGATCCGGGATGGTGGCTGGGGCTCGAGTGGCAGCCGAATCCAGGCGCGAGCAGCCGTCCGCCGCCCACAAGTGAATAAGGGGGTTATATACAGGGGAGAGTTTGTCAGTGACGCCACCCGTGGGTTGTGGTGATTGTTGGTGACAATGCCGCTGCCTTGGTATGGGGCGCCTGGGGCTGATGGAGTGGGGCAGCAGGATGGTATCCCCTCCATGAGTAGGGGAGGTGTTGTCCCGGGGCCCAGGTGTAAGTGGGGTGCTGGAATGCTGGGACACAGTCTGCAAGCTGGACCGGATGATACCGGTGTACTCACTGTTTTTGAATAAATCACACAGAGTCCAGATAGTAAACCAAGTGCCGGATACCGGTAGCCTCCGGAGGGGTGTGCTTGGGTCCCGCACACTGGTAGACAGGACAGCGGCCCTTCCTCCTGCACTTCTGTGTTGTCTTGTGTGTTGACTAGTCTGCATGAAATGGGGTAAGTCCACTCCCGGTGTCTTTGCTGTGGGAGCTGTGGCCCGTGAGTATCTGACCCTTGGGATTTTTGCAGGCACTTGCAGTTTCCCAATCCCCTGCATTGGGCTTCTGTTTTGCTCTATCTGGGCTGTTGGTGGGACAAGACGTGGAATCTTGTCCCCTGCTGGCTAATTGACAAGGTGCTTGCAGCTGTCCTCACCCTGGGGTCCAGGCACCCCGACTGTGCACGGCCTCCGGACCGGATCCCCGCTGTCGTCGGCACCGGCGGGCTACAACCCTGCCCCAGTCCACTTAAGGTCTCCCGCGACCGGATCTCCATTGCCTGTGGCCCTGCTCTGCTGTCTGCCACCTAGTCAGCTCAGGTAGTCCGGTAGTCCGGGACCTGCAACCCCCGACTACCACATCACTTGACACTCCTCTCACTTCCTGTGTCCACACTACACTGACTTGTTGCCTCCCCTCTCATCTCAGGACCCCTAGGTGGGCATCACCATCTTTTGGCCCTGCCCATTGGAGTGTCCCTATTGTCCAGGGGGGGTGACTAGGCTTTTGTGGCTGGTGTTTGTACCTGTGTGTGGGGTTGTGTTGGTATGCCAAGGAGGATGGAGTCCTGCACCTAGAAGAATTGTGCAGTCCCTGTGACAACCTGGTTTTGCCAGGGCGTCACACAGGCTTCAAAGAAATGGTGTCTGGAGTCGGTACGTGCGCAGATTGAGTTGTCAGCTCAATGACAAGCCAAGATCTCATCTGTGCATGCGCTACATCAGTCCCCATTTTCCTTAAATCTGTTGCTGGGACATCAATGGGTTGGAGGCGGTGCATGCACACATGAGAGCTTGAACCGATAGCTACATCTGCGCACACGCCGACTCTGGGTGCCCGTATTTGAAGCCCTCACCACCGACATCTTCAAGAAGGCCCGTGCCTTCCGCAGCACAGCGCACAGCATTGCACCTGCCTCCTATGACACCTTTTCATCACCTCCCGGTAAGCTACATTCAGATTTTAGGATGCACCCCTCATTTTCCTCTCAAATTTTTGGGAGGAAAAGTGCGTCTTATTATCCAAAAAATTTGGTATCTATTTATCTATCTATAATTAATAATAATTTTATTCATTTATATAGCACTAATTATTCCACAGTGCTTTACATACATTGGCAATGTCGCGGGCGGAGGGGACGCGCTCACCACGCTCGGGTCCGGAGCTTCTGCTGCTGCTGCTGGGTGGCTCGAGCGGTGGACCGGACCCGAGGACTCGAGCAGCGCTCCTCGCCCGTGAGTGAAAAGGAATGGTTTGGTTAGAGAGATTGTTCGTGACGCCACCCACGGGACATGGTGATGATGGCACCACCGCTGCTGGTAACGGGGATCCCGGGAGAGATGGTAGGGTGCAGCTAGGATGTTGTCCCCTCTGTGGGTAGGGGGTTGGTGATCCCGGGGCCTGGTGGTGTAACAGGGAGGCCAGATGGCTGGGGTGCAGGGACTGCACGGCGCGGTGCCGGACGGCACTGGTGTACTAACTCAGACAATCACTGACAGAGTCGTTGGTAAACCAAAACGGCTGGATGGACGGGTATCACAGCCGGCTGCAGTGTTGTTGTTGTGCTCTCCCCGGACGGCTGATGGTGGCTGTCTTTCCCTGCACCTTTTAGACATGTTCTGACTCCTGTGGTTGCCCACCGGTAGTCCGCTCCCCGGCGTATAGGTGCCGTAGGAGCCCGTTTTGCCCGCAGGCGCTGGCCCTTGGATCTCTAGCCTGTGGCGGTGGCTGTATATCCTCTCTGGGTGGACGGTTGCCTTCAATCAGGAATTGGTTGTTAGGAAACCCCTGGGGTTCCTGTCACATTCAGATTTGACTATTGACGGCGGCTCCAAGCCTGGTTGGGGTCCGATGGCCCTGCCTGTGTGCTTAACTTCACTCCATTCCCCGGTCCGGTACCGGCGGGCCGACGCCCGACCCTGGCCTTACAGCTCTGCGGAGTTCCACCAACTCCTGCAGACGGCCACCACCGTCTGCCAACCTTGCTGTCAGTGCCTGGGCTCCTACCCAGACACCTCAAGTGTTTACTCCTCTCGCTTTCACCTCCAAGACTGAACTGACACTTTTCCTGCCTCCAGGCCTGTGAACTCCTCGGTAGGTGGGGCCAACCGCCTGGCTCCGCCCCACCTGGTGTGAATATCAGACCCTGGAGGGAGACAACAAGGGTTTTTGTCTGACTGTTGTTTCTGTCTAGGGTGGGGGGGTGTATGTTGGTATGTATGTGACTACCTGGCTAATCCAGGGTTTCACAGCAACACTGTCCCCATTGGGGCTCACAATCTAGAGTCCCTATCAGTATGTCTTTCGAGTGTGGGAGGAAACTGGAGTACCCGGAGGAAACCCACACAAACATGGGGAGAACATTAAAACTCCTTGCAGATGTTGTTCTTGTTGGATTTGAACCCAGGACCCCAGTGTTGCAAGACTGCAGTGCTAACCACTGAGCCACCGTGCCACCTGATCGATTGATCGATCTATCTATCTATCTATCTATCCCTCTATCTATCTATCCCTCTATCTATCTATCTTCTATCCATCTATCTATCCATCTATACCTCTATCTATCCCTCTATCTATCTATCTATCTATCTATCCCTCTATCTATCCCTCTATCTATCTATCTATCTATCTATCCCTCTATCTATCTATCTTCTATCTATCTATCTAGCTATCCCTCTATCTATCTATCTATCTATCCCTCTATCTATCCCTCTATCTATCTATCTATCTATCTATCCCTCTATCTATCTATCTAGCTATCCCTCTATCTATCTATCTATCTATCTATCTATCTTTTAGACATTCTCTTACAGAACCTGTTTAACCATAAAACTATGTTCCAAATACAATTAATTTGATGGCATTTCCTAGAATACAATAACTCTGGATAACCAGACACAATGTACATATTACATGGCTCGTCATGGCTGAATGCTAAGGGAACATTGACTCAATGAATTGCCTTGGCCCATACATTATTGTACTCATCAAGTAGAAACAATATATGAGAAGTAGTTCATTGTAGAATAAATGGAATGATCAGCACTTTCCCCATGCCTTCACACATTACTTTTGATGGATCAATTCATCTCTGTAACAGTTTTCACCCTCGGAGAGCCACCTGTATTTGATTTCGCTCGTGCTGCTAAATCTTTCATAAAATTCATATATGAGGGGCTGCTGACTCAGCCGACACATGAAAACATTTTCCCTTCCAGAAAAAATGATTGCTCACTTTTGAGCTGGAGAATTCGATTTCTGTAATTTCCTTTCCATTATCGTTGTGTCATATCTAATGCATGCGCCGTTCATGAAGATTTCAGTGCTGGTAACTGCTTCTACCATTTACAATGTGAAATAAAAGATGGATACTTGTAAAAAAAAAATCAGTAAATGTAATACATGATATTCCATAATAGACTGAATATACTGTACATCAGGGATTGGTACAGACAGAAGAGGACCTCTGTGCAGGAACATTTACATGGGACTTTTCCAGTCCAAAAACTTACTGTAATACACAATTTTATCTACTTTAGAGGGGAATATGGGCCTCCTTACCTCCTTGGTCTGTGTATGATTGCACAGGTTGACTCAATCATATATTTGCCCCTGGTATACATACAGATAGCAGCAACTGAGGTTAGTAACACTTAAGGCCGGTTTCACACATCTGGCATTTTGCCACTTTGCCGGATCAGTCACACTCCAGTACAGTGCAATACAGTACAATGGCATCGCGGCAAGCTCTGGTCACATGCTGTCATGTGACCAGAGCATGTGACCAGAGGTTGCCACGATGCCATTGTACTGTATTGGAGTGTGACGGATCCGGCAAAGCGGCCAAATGCCGGATGTGTGAAACCGGCTTTAGTGTCAAAGCTAGGGCAACATTTTGATGTTTTAGATTGGTATCCTTATCTTGGCAAAAAGTAGTATGGCTTGTTGGATCCATTCTTTTGCTTCTAGCACATAAGGCACATGTTAAGCCAGCCATACTCCATTCTCAAAAGTGTTTTCCAGGAAAAAATACTCATAAAATAGTTTTTCTGTAGTAAAATGTACTAATACAGTTAAATTGGGCAAAGTGTCTAAATCCACTGTTAGCGACTCTACTTGTGACCCAGCAGCTTAATGTTTTCTGGATTGCCAAGACATGACATGGTACCTGACCAGTGTATGAAGGAGTTGGCTGAAGGGGGTTTTATATTAAAAGCTTCGAGAGAAGAGTTAATTTAAATATTTTGTTCCATGGAGCATTGACTAACCTATACACTAATAAGCAATAGGGTAACAATATTTTGAACTTTTGACTTTCTGGCTCCATATCTCACCACCCACTACAGCTTTGAGCGTGAGATGACCTTCATTTTATAGACAATCATCTTTGCTCTCTCATATATAAATTTGATTTGCAACTGTTTAGTGTATGATTAATTATACATATTCTTGTCCTGTCACTGCATCGTTACTGTTTTGCTCCTGGTGATGGAAAAATCTTTTTGTTCCTATATACTATAAATTACAACCTGTTCTCATATCCACTAATAGCTCAGTGTGTTATTAGGTTGATTCCCAAGCAAAAGTCACTGGTTCGAATCGAGGAGCAGCCATAAAGAAGATTTCCCAAGAAAAGAGGAACAGCACTAGCTAGCTCATCGATACCGGTCCCTCACCCAAGAAAATTGCCACCTGCATCATGTGAGGCCATGATAGTTGGAAGAATATAAAATGAATTAAAATCTTGTACAAAACATATACACTGGGAGTCATAAGAAGGCATCAAAAGTCTTTATTTAGATTACGAAATTGTGACGCTAGGCATGGGGATGTAGCAAGTGAACGGCAATAAGGAAGGGAAAGGAAGGGAAGACCTGTGTCTAGGCAAGGGGGAGATGGTGACCCCTGATTAAGCCTACCACTGGGCACTGGGCTCCCTCACTGCCCCAGATAGGTTCCGTACCTACACATCAAGCCAGATTCATGATCCTAGGCTGACTCTGATCTGAGCCCTAGGTAGGGAGTGAATGGGATAAGCTCTTCGTCAACACCACTAGGCGCAAAAGGACTCACAGGGATAATAAACAAGGGGAAACTACAAAGAACTTATCTCTAGTGACTCAGGGAGAGAAGCTGCAAAAACCACCAAGATTCTCCAGAAGCATGCAAGCCGCCTGCTTGCACTGAAAACTTGATAAAGATGCATCAAATATCACCAGCACTGAGTAATAGGAAGTGAAGGTATATAAGGACAATGGAAGTACTAATGAACAACAGCTGACAGGCTGAACAATGCTACATGCTCCTAAACAGAAAGGGATGAAAACAAAGCAGGAATGATAGGTCAGTGAGCAGTTTGTGAAGCCAAATGCTGTGACCTTGTATAGCCAGACCCGACAGGACTGTCTGTCACCTGTGATACACCCGTGACAAAAATAATAACCAAAACGTGATAAGAACATTAAAACTATGGGGAACCACTAGGTGGCACCAACATGTAAATAGCAGGTAAGCGATCCAGAAATTGATGCACAGGTAGAGGCGCAGTGAAGTCAGATTCTCCTGATTCTAGAAGAGGTGTCACTTCATGAATCTTCAGTGTTCAATGAATGGCATGAAGCTCTGTGTGCTTCGCCATGAATATTATACCACTCCCTAACTGGAGTAAGATTTCTGCCATAGGAACGCCACAGCTCATCCTAAATTAGACCTGTCATGAGTGTTATTGGAGCGGGGAGAAGCTGTTGTGAAAATGACAAAAGTTGTAAAATATTTCCACAACTTGTAGTTGTGAAGAAAAATATAGGACCTGTACAAGTTTAGTATTGAATTAAGGAACAGGTGAACAAATCCGCTATGTGGTCAATACACAGACAGACAAATACACGGTGCGGCAGCACACTGCGAATAATTAATACAAGAAATATTTCGGTAAACATTAAAAACGTCCTACCAACCACGTCAACCAACCACCATGTTACTTTTAATATGGATGGTCCCTAAACTCTATTGTCCTACCTCTCCATGTGCTAAACAGCTTCATCTGAATCAGGAGTGAAAAGTGAATCAAGCATAGCCCATGATTAAACCCTTGTGTGAGATAGATGGGTGGATAAGGGTGTCGTGCCATGGAGAGGGCCACAGACCCCAATATGTACCAACACAAATAAAAAATCAGTTGTGTGCCAAACGTTTGTGACTTTTTAAAGCAATTCATGCCAGAATTATGGTGAAATCTTATTTCCTTTAGATTTTTTTAAGAGGACATATAAATATGCAATCAGTTATTCTTCTGTGTTTCCAAGCATTTTTGGTTTCAAGAAGGGTCTCTTGAAAATAAGATCATCAAAAATCTAAATTCCTTCTACAAACCCCAGCAATCATCTGTATTCTTAGGTGAACCTATTGGTAAGTCTTTAATTTCCCAATAGCATCACCAAAGGAGAAATAAAGCATTACACAGCCTCTGACCAATGGGTGGCCTGTGTAGTTCAGTGCCGGACAGGTCTATTTTGATCGCAGGATAGAGGTCCTGGACAGGACACCACTTCCAGCACTTTGAAAATATTAAAATCACTAAATACAGTACATGAAAACCTGATATATTTTGTTATCTTTCAACCTAAATTTCATTAATTCTTTGTCACTCCACGGATTTTGTGCAAATATATTGTGGACTGCATGGTGCGTGATCCACCCCACTGATAAATAATAAAGCAAATTATATTGTAAGGAACATTAATTATTGAAACACTGAGATCATGATTTTCCAAGAGAAAAAATGGCCCCTGGCAGAGACCCATGGAAAATGAGAATCTCAACTAAGTTTTCATCCCAGACACCATATGGTTACCCCAGGCTATATTAACATTTAAAGACTTGTGGCCAAACATCAATGAATATACAATTTATGTGCATCTAGCGTCTACAAGAAAGTAAGTGACTACATTATCGGAAATCACATAGTAAAGACTACATAATGCTTCATAATTCTATAAAGTAGACAGACATTAAATAGATAGATGGATAGGTAGGAAGATAGAGAGATAGATAGATAGAGGGATAGATAGAAGGATAGATAGATAGATAGATAGATAGATACAGTTGAAACCAGAAGTTTACATACACTGACTAAAACGACACATCTGCATGTTTTTCTCACAACCTGACATGGAATCAGAATAAACCTTTCCCGTTTTAAGTCAATTAGGAGCAAAAATTATTTATATTTGCCAAACGCCAGAATAATGAGAGAGAAAGAGAATGTTTTAAGGCATTTTTGTTACTTTCTGCAAAGTCAAAAGTTTACATACATTTCATTAGTATTTGGTACCATTGCCCTTAAACTGTATGGCTTGGGTCAAACATTTTGGATATCCTTCCACAAGCTTCTCACAATAGTTGTTAGGAATTTGGGCCCATTCCTCCTCACAAAACTGGTGTAACTGAGCCACGTTTGTAGGTCTCCTTGCTCACATCCTGAAAAAAAGTGAAAAAAGGGAGCGCATGTGAAGAGTCTCAGGGCAGGAGTAACGGTGAGACTGGTAATTAAAACTGCTCACCTGGAGTGGTTGTGCAGCCCTCGCACAACCACGGTAATAGACGTGAGTGTAATGTTCCGCTGTCAGGAGGATTATCCGTAAGATCCTTCCAGGGAGACGGATTCCTGTAAGCCTGATCCTGCCACGGGTTAGTGGAGGGAATAGGTGTCCAAAATGTCCTGGTTTTGATGAAGCCTCCGTTTAAGTAGTTCTTGCCATGGACCCCCGAAGAGAGAAATAGGTATCAATAAAAGGGAATCATGGTCTAATAGAGCGCTATGGAGGTCACAAAATCGTTTAGTAAGTTTAATTTGTTTTATCAAAGCCACAACGCGTTTCGATATACACAATATCTTCGTCAGGTGGATATAAAAAACGAAGTGTGGAGAGTATCATTTAAAGGGGCCTTTTTCACTTTTGCCAATAAATTTTCAATAGGATTGAGATAAGGGTTTTGTGATGGCCACTCCAAAACATTGACTTTGTTATCCTTAAGCCACTTTGTAACCAGTTTGTTAGTATTCTTCAGGTCATTGTACATTTGGAAGACCTATTTCTGCCCAACCTTAAAGTTCCTGGCTGATGTTTTGAGATGTTGCTTCAGTATTGCCACATAATCTTCTTTCCTCATGATGTCATCTATGTTGTGCAGTGCAGCAGTCACTCCTGAAACAAAACAACCCCACAACATGATGCTGCCACGTCCCTGTTTTACAGTTGAGATTGTGTTCTTAGGCTTCTAAGCTTCTTCCTTTTTCCTCCAAACATAACAATGGTCATTATGGCCAAACAGTTCAATTTTAGTTTAGTCACACTACAGAACATGTCTCCAAAAATTAAGTTCTTTGTTCCTGTGTGCATTTGCAAACATTAATCTGGCTTTTGTATGTTTCTTTTGGAGTAATGGCTTTCTCCTGGCAGAGTGGCCATTCAGCCCATGTTGCTACAGTACTCATTTCACTGTGGATAATGACACAATCTTACCAGCTTCCACCAGCATCTTCACAAGGTCTTTTGCTTTTGCTCTTGGGTTAATATGCATATGTCTGACCAAAGCATGTTCACAAAACCCATCTCCTTCCTGAGCAGTATGATGGCTGGACATTCCCATCTTGTTTGTACTTGCGTTTAATTGCTTGTACAGAGGAACGAGGCACCTGTAGGTATTTGGAAATTGTACTCAAAGATGAACCAGACTTGGGCAAGTTCACAATTCTTTTCCTGAGATCTTGACTGATTTATTTTGACTTTCCCATGATGCTACACAAAGAAGAAGTGTGTTTCAGGTGTGCATAAAATACATCCACAGGTGTGTGTCTAATAAACTCAGATGCTGCCAATAAACCTATCAGAAGCTTCCAAAGAGATGACATCATCATATGGGCTGTCCCATATTGTTTATAGGCTTAGTACTCTAAAGCGGGCTTTACACGCTACAATATCGTTAATGGTTTATCGTCGGGGTCACGTTGTTTGTGACGCACATCCGGCGTCATTAACGATATCGCAGCGTGTGACACTTATGTGCGATCTAAAACGATCGCAAAAGCGTCAAAAATCGTTTGCCGCAGAGAGGTCGTCCTAAAACAAAAAATCGTTCTCTTCTAATTAGCGATGTTGTTCCTCGTTCCTGCGGCAGCACACATTGCTGTGTGTGACACCGCAGGAGCGAGGAACATCTCCTTACCTGCCTCCACCACCAATGCGGAAGGAAGGAGGTGGGCGGGATGTTTACGCCCCGCTCATCTCCGCCCCTCCGCTTCTATTGGATGGCTGCTGTGTGACGTCGCTGTGATGCCGCACGACCCGCCCCCATAGAAAGGAGGCGGATCAACGGCCAGAGCGACGTCGCAAGACAGGTAAGTCCATGTGATGGGGGTAAGCGAGGTTGTGCGCGATGGGCAGTGATTTGCCCATGTCGCACAACCGACGGGGGTGTGTACGATCGCAGCGTGTAAAGCCCGCTTTAGTGTATGCAAACTTTTGACTTTGCAGAAAGTAATAAAAATGCCTTAAAACATCCTCTCTCTCTCTCTCTCTCTCCCCCCTCTCCTAAAAGGGGTTTATTCTGATTTCATGTCAGATAGTAATAAAAAAAACATGCAGATGTGGCTTTTTAGATGGTGTATATAAACTTTTGGTTTCAAATGTAGATAGATAAGCCTCAATTTGTAAAAAAAAAGTTGGGACACTGTGTAAAGAAAACAAAAATACAATGATTTAAAGATATCTCTTACGGCCATACTGTATATTATTCACCAGAATGAGTCAGATGGAGACACTTTGGACTCCGTTTGTTGTCTGTTCCGGTGGTATCCATCTTTTTAGGCATGTACAAAACTTTCTGATTGTCCAAATTTGTGCTCTAAAAAGACTCCTAAAATGATGGGGCACTGTCAAAACAGAGACCAGATAGAGTTCAAAGTGACTCCATCCGCCTCATTATAGTGAGTGGTTCCAACCCATCAGGAGTATTGTCTCAATCGCGATATTTGGAATATACACGGAAACCCTGACAGAAACCCTAAAGCTGAGAAGAGCGCAGGATAAATGTCAGATGAGCCTTAATCCAATTTTTGGGAAGTAGTATGATCAAATAGAGAGTACAAGAATAGCTCCTATTTTTGCACAGTTCATCATATGGCACAAGCGAAAGGACTGCTTAATTCTTCTGGCCAGTGTGATTATAGCGATACCAGGTTTACATAGTTTTTTTATGTTTTCCTACAGTACAGTAAAAATTATTTTTTATTACACATAGTTTCTATGTTGCCATATTCTGAGTGCTATAACCTTTTCATTCTTTGGCAAACAGCTCTGTGTGGCAGCTTAAGTTTTACATGACAAGTTCAGGATTTTTTTGGTAACTACAACATTTTTTGTTCACTTTTTATTCAGATTTTTCAGAAGCTGAATAAATAAAAAACAGCAATTCAGTTTTTTGGGGGTTTTGGGCGGTTCATCATGCAGTAAAAATGTTAAGATCAGTTTATTTTTCAGGTCATTATGATACCAGGTTTATATTGCTTTTTTATCCTTTGCTACTTTTACACACTAAAAACAATATTTTACAATATTTTACTAAAAAAAAAAAATGATTTTTTTTTTCTGCCATATTCTGAAAGCTGTAACTTTCATTTTTTTTTGCAGAATGAGCTATATTGGGGTTTGTGTTTTTGCTGTTTTAAGTTAAACATTTTTTATCACTTTTTATTACATTTTTTTGTGTCAGTTTGATGAAAAGGCAACATTTTTGGCATGGTTTTTATTACTTTTTTATGGTTCTCGTCGTATGGAATAAATAACGTGACATTTTATATATCGGACATTCCAGAGGCAGCAATACCAATTATGAGTACATTTTTTTTGCTAATTTATGGTTTAACACAAAGTCTGTGTTTCTATCAGCGAAATAGCTTTTGTTATTGGTGTGTCCTTATTTTTTTTTTTTTTTTTACTTTTTGCCATATTTTATTTTATTTTATTTTTTTTCAATTTTTTTCACTCAGTCCCACAGTGAAATATGAATATTTTTTTTCTTTTGATCGATGGTCTCATCCACTGCTGTACTCATGTACTGCAGAGCAGTATACCTTTCAGTGCTTCACTGACTGTGCCTGTTTGACTCTGCTTTTAGCAAGGCCCACTGGGCCACGATAACCTGGGGTCATCAGATGACCTCAGAGTACCATGGCAATGATTGTAGGGGGCTGATCCTGCTGAAGGGGATCTTTTAAACCCATTTTAATCACTTAGATACCACTGTCAATCTTGAAAGTGGTATTTATAGGGATAATCAGCACCAATCAAATCCAAAAGTGGTCGGGTCCGATGCCTGCGGGTGTTAGCTGTCATGTACAGTTGTCTCCAGTGAGATTTTCAGCCACGGGGGGGTGCTGTAGACTTAAGCCTGCTTTACACGAGACGATAGATTGTGCGATAGCACAATCGATCGTACCCGCCCCCGTCGTTTTTGCGTCACGGGCAATTAGTTGCCCATGGCGCACAAACTCGTTTACCCCCTGTCACACATACTCACCTTCCAGATGACCTCGCTGTGGGCGACGAACGTCCACTTCCTGGAGTGGGCGGGACGTTCGGCGTCACAGCGACGTCACACGGCAGCCGGCCAATAGAAGCGGAGGGGCGGAGATGAGCGGGATGTAAACATCCCACCCACCTCCTTTCTTCCATTTAGCCGTCGGGTGCCGCCGGAGGCAGGTAAAGCTGCTGTTCATCGTTCTCGTGGTGTCACATGGAGCAACGTGTGATGCCACGTAAATGATGAACAACCTCCGCCATTTTAATTAAACAATTTTATGAAACCTAGCGACGAGTACACGACTCACGATTTGTGAGCGTTACTGCGTCGCTAGGAGGTGTCACACGAGACGACGTTGTGCGGTATGCCGGATGTGCGTCACGAAAACCGTGACCTCGACGACATATCGCACAATCTATCGCCTTGTGTAAAGCCCGCTTTAGTCCCATTTACCAATTTCAAATGGTGATGAGTGAATAAGACCTTTTAACGACTGCCAATTTTATGTTTAGGGGTTAAAAAAGTTAGCGCATATAGGAATTGATGGCAGCAACACGTTACATAGTTTCATAGGTTGAAAAAAGACCTAGGTCCGTCTAATTCAACCTCCCTCCACCAGTTCTATATTTTGTCACTTAAGGATACTTTACGTGCAGCGACATCGCTAGCGATCTGATTAGCGATGTGAAATTTTAGATCTCGCACATGCGTTAAATGACCTATGTGCGATCTCGAAAGATCGCACTTGCGATCTAGAATTTCACATCGCTAGCGATGTTGCAGCATGTAAAGTACCCTTAAGTCATTTATAATTGACAATGTTGTATGTACTGAGGAAGTCATCCAGCCCTTTTTATAAAGTTTTTAAAAGTGTCTTCCATTATTACCTCCTGTGGTCCTGTGGTAGGGCATTCCACAGTCTGACTGCTCTAACTGTATTTAGCTGCTAGAATCTCTTTTCTGTGAGTGCAGTGTATGCCCCCTGGTCCTTAGTATTGTCTTTTGAAGAAATAAGTCATGTGCCAGTAATTTATATTGACCACACATGTATTTATACATATAAATGAGATCTCCTCTGATACGTCTTTTTTCTAAGCTAAACAAATCTAACTTTTCCAACCTCTCATCATATGGGAAAATGTTAAAAAGTTGGGACGAGGTTATCAAAAGGCTGGGAAGTAAATGGTACTGAAAAACAGGTGGTAATGAGAAACAGATGAAGGGTTTATTTCCAACTTATAAAAATATATATTAAAAAATAGTATATTAGAAAGATAGAAAAAAATAATCAACACTCTAATTGAGAAGGAAAAAACTGGAGGACTTTTTATGAGCCACAGGGGCTAATAAAAAATCTTCCACTTTTATAATCTTCAATTGGAGCACTGATTATTTTTCTTTTAATATTATATTAGACCAGATGAATATCTAAAAGGCTTTGCACCAATACAGTGCTTCATTTCTTGATAGATAGATAGACAGATAGACAGACAGATAGACAGACAGATAGATACAGTTAGGTCCAGAAATATTTGGACAGTGACACAATTTTCGCGAGTTGGGCTCTGCATGCCACCACATTGGATTTGAAATGAAACCTCTACAACAGAATTCAAGTGCAGATTGTAACGTTTAATTTGAAGGTTTGAACAAAAATATATGATAGAAATTGTAGGAATTGTACACATTTCTTTACAGACACTCCACATTTTAGGAGGTCAAAAGTAATTGGACAAATAAACCAAACCCAAACAAAATATTTTTATTTTCAATATTTTGTTGCGAATCCTTTGGAGGCAATCACTGCCTTAAGTCTGGAACCCATGGACATCACCAAACGCTGGGTTTACTCCTTCTTAATGCTTTGTCAGGCCTTTACAGCCGCAGCCTTCAGGTCTTGCTTGTTTGTGGGTCTTTCCGTCTTAAGTCTGGATTTGAGCAAGTGAAATGCATGCTCAATTGGGTTAAGATCTGGTGATTGACTTGGCCATTGCAGAATGTTCCACTTTTTTGCACTCATGAACTCCTGGGTAGCTTTGGCTGTATGCTTGGGGTCATTGTCCATCTGTACTATGAAGCGCCTTCCGATCAACTTTGCGGCATTTGGCTGAATCTGGGCTGAAAGTATATCCCTGTACACTTCAGAATTCATCCGGCTACTCTTGTCTGCTGTTATGTCATCAATAAACACAAGTGACCCAGTGCCATTGAAAGCCATGCATGCCCATGCCATCACGTTGCCTCCACCCTGTTTTACAGAGGATGTGGTGTGCCTTGGATCATGTGCCGTTCCCTTTCTTCTCCAAACTTTTTTCTTCCCATCATTCTGGTACAGGTTGATCTTTATCTCATCTGTCCATAGAATACTTTTCCAGAACTGAGCTGGATTCATGAGGTGTTTTTCAGCAAATTTAACTCTGGCCTGTCTATTTTTGGAATTGATGAATGGTTTGCATCTAGATGTGAACCCTTTGTATTTACTTTCATGGAGTCTTCTCTTTACTGTTGACTTAGAGACAGATACACCTACATCACTGAGAGTGTTCTGGACTTCAGTTGATGTTGTGAATGGGTTCTTCTTCACCAAAGAAAGTATGCGGCGATCATCCACCACTGTTGTCATCCGTGGACGCCCAGGCCTTTTTGAGTTCCCAAGCTCACCAGTCAATTCCTTTTTTCTCAGAATGTACCCGACTGTTGATTTTGCTACTCCAAGCATGTCTGCTATCTCTCTGATGGATTTTTTCTTTTTTTTCAGCCTCAGGATGTTCTGCTTCACCTCAATTGAGAGTTCCTTAGACCGCTTGTTGTCTGGTCACAGCAACAGCTTCCAAATGCAAAACCACACACCTGTAATCAACCCCAGACCTTTTAACTACTTCATTGAATACAGGTTAACGAGGGAGACACCTTCAGAGTTAATTGCAGCCCTTAGAGTCCCTTGTCCAATTACTTTTGGTCCCTTGAAAAAGAGGAGGCTATGCATTACAGAGCTATGATTCCTAAACCCTTTCTCCGATTTGGATGTGAAAACTCTCATATTGCAGCTGGGAGTGTGCACTTTCAGCCCATATTATATATATAATTGTATTTCTGAACATGTTTTTGTAAACAGCTAAAATAACAAAACTTGTGTCACTGTCCAAATATTTCTGGACCTAACTGTAGATAGATAGATAGATAGATAGATAGATAGATAGATAGATAGATAGATAGATAGAGGGACAGATAGATGGATAGATAGATAGATAGATAGAGTGACAGATAGATGGATAGATAGATAGATAGATACATAGAGGGATAGATAGATAGATAGATAGATAGAGGGATAGATAGATAGAGGGATAGATAGATAGATAGATAGAGGGATAGATAGGTAGATAGATAGATAGATAGATAGAGGGACAGATAGATGGATAGATAGATAGATAGATAGATAGATAGATAGACTGTATTGTTTGGATTAGATGATGCATTTTTCCTCCCAATCTGTACTTGCTAAGGTGGGGGCTCTGCTGACTGCGGTGGGGGCTGTGCAGGTGGCTGTACTGGCGGTTCTGCGGGTGGCTATGCGGACTGCGGTGCTGGCTGTGGTGGGGGCTGTGCTGGTGGCTGTGCTTGCTGTGGTGGGGGCTGTGCTGGCGGCTGTGCTGGCAGTATTGGGGGTTGTGCTGGTGGCTGTGCTGGCTGTGGTGGGGACTGTGCTGGCGGCTGTGCTGGCTGTAGTGGGGGTTGTGCTGTGGCTGTGCTGGCTGTGGTGGGGGCTGTGCTGGCTGTTGTGGTGGAGGCTGTGCTGGCAGCTGTGCTGGCTATGGTGTGGGTTGTGCTGGTGGCAGTGCTGGCTGTGGTGGGGGCTGTGCTGGCGGCTGTGCTGGCTGTGGTGGGGGTTGTGCTGGCTGCTGTGGTGGAGGCTGTGCTGGCAGCTGTGCTGGCTGTGGTGTGGGTTGTGCTGGTGGCTGTGCTGGCTGTGGTGGGGGCTGTGCTGGTGGCTGTGCTGGCTGTGGTTGGGGCTGTGCTGGCTGTGGTGGGGTTTGTGCTGGTGGCTGTGCTGGCTGTGGTGGGGGCTGTCCTGGCTGCTTCACTGGCAGCTGTGTGGGAATCTGTGTTGATAGCTGTATGGGCAATTGTGCAGGTGGCTGTGCAGGTGGCTGTGTGAGTGGCTGTGCTGGCAGCTGTGCTGGCGGGTGTGCTGGCAGCTGCGCGGGCTGTGGTGGAGCCTGCTGTCGGGGCTGTGCTGGCTGAGGGAACCATGCTAGCTGTGTGGAACAGGGCAGTGCGGCGGAGGTCCCCGATGCATGGTCCGTAATGCGGTCTTCAAATATTGGCACCCAAAGTCAGCGTGTGCGCATATTGAGCTCTTGGCTAAAGATCTCATCTGCACTCATGCTGCCTCAGGCCCATGGATCTCCAAGCAGCAGACTTAAGGAAAATGGCACTCGGAGCTCAATCTGCACATGTGCCAACTCTTGCACCTTTTCTTTGAAGCCTGCACCACTGACAGAGCATCTGAGCCACCTGTCACACCACCCTGCTCTACACATCTAGCACAGTATCCGCAGCCAGCACAGCCCCCACTGCTGCCAGCACAGCCCCCACTGATGAGAAAGACACATTTTTTTTACCTTTTTTTATCTCTACCTTTGGGGTGCATCTTATAAAATGAAAAATACAGTAGATATACGTAGGTGGATAAATGAAAATGGAGTGTTGCTATTACAGTATATCTAATTCAAAAATATCTGAAATATTCTTTAAAAAGCAAAGAAAATTAGGTCATGTTCACTAGATGTAAAAGCAAGAAATAGAAACAAGTAAATGAATGTGCCTCCATAAAGCCCTTAGCTTAAAAGATTATAAAGCTAATATCACACAATAAAACACAGCTATTACAGATAAGTAAAAAAAAACCCTCTCCAATGTTCATTTTCTCTAACTTAAGCAGCTTTGGTGGAGAACCATCGGCTTTTATTGCAAAAGTTTTACATGTATTTATTGAAACTTATTTTGCTGTGACGAATCTGTGTTTTTCTGCTTCCCCCGGATTGTGGGGATGAATAGATTTATTTTGAATTGAGATTTCGCCACCTTGCTAAAACGAGCTCGGTTTCTAACGCTGCATTAGTAATGTATGACCTACTTAGTTTTTAATCCATTTTTATTTTTCAAGTGCTACAAAGAATCGTAAATGTTTGTGCCTCGGGCTTAGATAATCTAAACCAAGCTGTGTCTTACAGAGAATATTATGCTGCATAAATTCAATATCCGCCTTTATTGTAAAGAATATTAATGGAAAATAAAGCCTGCCCCATGTTTTTGTCTATTTTGCACATTCTTCAAAATGCTACTTGGGCATTGAAGACAAAGAAAAGGCTGAGGATGTTTGCTGAACCTTTTGTAAATATTGTATCACCTATATCTATTGCGAACACACAACCTCCAGACTTACATAGATAGAAAACATCTTCACCAAGTAAAATATGACCTCGCTGTTTTCCTGCCATCCTTTGTTTTAGTTCTGTTTCACACGTCAGTGAAAAACACAGACGATTTTCACTGATGTGTAAGACGCATATGTCCCTCTGTATTCTATGATTTGCGGCACACGTGGGTTGTCCATGCGCAATCCATGATTCGTGATCCGTGATTGCACATGGAGATAAACTCACCTGTCCCCTCTCATGCTGTCTGTTGTGCTGATTTCGCCCCGATGCTGCCTCCGGCCGCCACTGTGTCACCTCTGCAGCTACTTTCCGGGCAGGAAGCAGCAGAGAGCAGCGGCCGGAGACAGCGTCGCTGGAAAAGGTGAGTAAAAAAATAATTTTATTTTCAATGTTCGTGTTTTCTGGTACATGTTTCATGTTTCACACCATAGTGTGGTCTGTGCGACATCAGTGATGCTTGAGAAAAACGGGCTTGTCTCCATGCAGAAATCACGAACACACCTGTGAGCCACACGGAAACACGTCAGTGAGAAATCACTGATGTGTGCGCAGACCCTTTGATTTTAATTGGTCAGTGTATGTTCATGATTCTGGTATATATAAAAACTGCAACATACGTACCAAAATCACTGAGGTGTAAAGGTGCTTAAAGGCCCCTTTACACACTGCTACATCGCTAGCGATATCGCAGTAACTTCACCGGTTTTGTGACATAATAGTTACCTCCCCAGCGACATTGCAGTGTGTGAAACGCATCAGCGACCTGGCCCCCGCTGTGAGGTCGCTGATCGCTACACATCTCTCAGGAACATTTTTTGGTCCTTTGTTTCTCACTGTGCAGCAAGCATCATTGTGTTTGACACCGTTACAATGACTTTATTAGCGACTTCCCTTTCAAATAGCTGCTTTGACACGTCCCTAACGACCAGCTAGGTCATTCTGAAGGTCCGTATCGCTGCTGCGTCATTGTCCAGGTTTGCCTGTTTGACAGCTCACCAGAGACTTTCCAGCGATCTCGGCCAGGTCGGGATTGCTGGTGGGATCTCTAGAAAGTCTCAGTGTGTAAAGGGGCCTTAAGACTGTACTTAGTTACAAAAGAAAAATGATTGATTGTTCTCAGTGAGAGAAACAAAATTATAATTTTGTAGTTGTGATACCTTTTAATGCACAGACAGGACTCATCCTGTCAGCAGGATTTATGACTCACTACAAAATCTGAGAAGTCTGTTCCAGAGACTGCTAGGGCACCATGCCTCTGATCCTACATGGATATTGGGACAATAAACCTTTCACATCGCTAATCAAAGCTAATTAAGGATTTACTCTCGAAGCTCAGTGTTTTATTTAAATATCTTTTATTATGCCATCCCTCTGCTCTGTTTGTGTATATATTTTTGTTTCTTCAGATATTTTGTCATACCATGCCTGATGAAGGGATCTGAGATGTCTAGAAAGCTTGCTTTGTAACACCATTTTATTTTATTTTAGTTAGCCATTAAAAGGTATCACAACTACAAAATTATAATTTTGTTTCTCTCACTGAGAGTAATCAATCATTTTAAGACTGTATTGTGCTGTCCTTCTATTGTTCCACCTGGAAATTAATGAATAAATTGACAACTGGGAGTTTTTAAAATTTTAGACATGCTGAAATTGACATTTTTTTCTGTTTTGGCACCAACAACAGAAACAGGATGCAGCATAAACTTTGACAACTTGAATTTCAGATGTCTCTTTTGTTTGTTTTTTTCCTTAAGATGAACCGTTTTTTTTTAATTTTGAAAATATGTTTTTATATCCCGAGCTAAATCATAAAGCAAAATTATTGAGTTTGAAATTCTCAGACTTTCGACTAGGAATTTATTAGACTCATACTTACTGCTAAGTCCACAGACACTACAGGCCGTGATAGCATGTTCATGGCCACACAGGCTCCTCACAGTAGCAAGAGAAACACGTGGACGTGGCCTGGTGGTTTCTTGTTAAAAAAATGATTTTGAGAAACTTGTTAAATAATGAAGAAATTAATTAAATTAAATATGCAAATTAAATAATTAAATTAAATAAACTTAATTAAATTTAACTATTGCTACTTCCTTCCAATAGCTGGCACTAGAGTTCACGTTGTCTTCCTTTCTGAAAAGGAGAAAAAAAAGAGGTAATTTGCATATTTATTTTCTTATAGAAGCATTGCATGGCTCATAAGCCTCCTCACTCAGGCATTCTAGACATGTCACTCTCCACAAAGAAAAACGTTACCCCTTAGATTCCAGGCAATACCCGAAACCCTGTATCTGAAAATTGAGAATCTAGTTTGACTTTTATTCTAAGTAATATGGCAAAGCTCATTAAAAAGTCGATATTGACTTTTAGGATTGCTACTTCCAATAGGTGGCACTAGAGTTCAAGTCCTCTTCCTCTCTGAATAGGCAATTTCCACATAAAATAAACAAATGTAAAAAAAATAATTAACATTAACCCATCCTAATTGCTGTACTAACTCCGCCCCCATAAAAATAAATATATTACTAAATAAAAAAAATCTGTCTGAGTTGTAAAAATAATTGTTACTGAATTGAAGCAAAAAATTTTTAATGCATTTTAGTGGTCCCTTTTGGCAATAAAAAAATAAAAAAATGTAAAAACAGACATGTACTTCCTTTCTTTTACAGTATTACTAGATATAGTGTAGACCGTGAGCCTTCGGGGGCAGGGTCCTCTCTTCTTCTGTACCAGTATGTGCCTTGTATTGTTCATAATTATTGTACCTTATTTTTTGGACTATAACACGCACTTTTCCTCCCAAAAATTGGGCAGGAAAATGAGGGGTGCGTCTTATAAGCTTACTGTAGCTTATGGGGGGAGGCGGAGAGGGGTCACAGGAGGTAGGAGCAATGCTGCGGGCTGTGGGTGGTGCTACAGGCATGCTAATGTTCACTGCAGGTAATGAGGCAGGGGTGTTACAAACCGAGCTGCGGCGCCTTCTCAGATGCCTCCTGGGATGATTTCACCCTATGCTCGGCCTTGTTCGGTTTGCTTCCCTCAGTCTCAGGTACTGACCCGAACATCTAGGTGTTTTCAGCCTAAGTCCTGGGTTGTGCCTTTGTGAAGATAGCCTGGGCTATAGATTGTTTGTTCAAATGTAATAAGATTATCTGTGTATGTAAATAATGAAAATATAGATGTCATTGCATAATTATCTGTGTGTCTATATGACAATTGCACAGACGCCATAATATGATTCTAAGCTGTATGGTCAAGAAAGAGTTAACCAAGGACAAATGTACAAACAATGAACAGAGAAGGTATTCATGATGAGTAAAAGTCTTATGAGTGGTTTCACACAAAGAGAGAATGTATTATCGGTGGGATGAAATGTGGGTTTCTATGTCTCTACGCATCTCCCTGTACTGTTTCGATGTGTGAGAAAAGACAGATTGATACTTTTGTACATGTCTGAAGGTTGAAATGTAATACTAAAATCTGAGCTATAGAATATATATGAGCCAGACGCCAATACTGACTCACAAGAGTAAACACATTGTCTGTGGTCATTGCTTCTGAGTTATTTATTATATCTGCGCAGATACCTAATTTGGCCCCGTGCCTCTGGAGCCTTGAACAAAGACTCCATTAGCAGTCTTACCTAAATCTCTCCCTTGACACCTTCTGAGCATGCTCAGCCTGATAGTCTCAATTCTGAGTCAGTGGTTCAGGCTTCTGAGCGTGCTCAGCCTGATAGTCTCAATTCTGAGACTAAGTCAGTGGATCAGGCTTCTGAGCGTGCTCAGGCACTTAGTGTATCAGGTGTCCAGATGTCGTGGCGCAATCCCATTGGCCGTGTTGACAACACAGATGACGTGGCGTGATCCCATAGGCCTGGTGACATCACAGATGATGTGGCACGATCCCATTGGCCACAGTGACATCATCAGTGATGGAAGACCACTCATTCGTTTTGGTTTGGGCGGGCCATAGGGATCTCCATATTGTGGGTTGTCCTTAGGTTATATAAGCCTTGGACACCCACATGGCCGCACTCAGTCGTCTTCATACGTGGTGCAGCAAGCACTTACCCCATTAGTACAGGGCCAGGCATCGAAGTCCTCTGGGAGTGATACAGGGTTAGGTGTAGGGCGAGGTGTCGTGGTCACATCAGACTGGTTCAGGGTCAGTTGCCGGTTAGGCAGAGATTCTGGGCTACGCTAGTACTGGGTTCACTGGTGGTTAGCCAGTGGAACTCCACAATAGTCCTTGATAGGAGCTAGTGACCTCATTGACTCCTCTAAACACCCTTTGAGTCTCTTCCATTGTGGGATACGGTTAGGGTAAATACACCCTATTCATACTGTGTATGCTATATATATATATATTTACTTCAGTGAAGTAATAGAAGTGATAAGTCGTAACCTGACACTGTGAAGTAACAGTGCTCGGTAGAGTGTATATTAGAGCATCCATGTGATCTGTAACACGAGATCTCAGGCCTTGGCGCCCTGTGCAGTAGCAGAGTTGCCGTTACTATAGCTATTCCCCATACCTCTCTGTGTTGTAATAAAGTTCATGGTCTTGCCTTTACTTTTCTCCTTGTGAGTTCTTTAACTTCTTTAGGTTATTATTAATTATTAATAATAATTAATTATTTATTATTAATATTATTATTAATAAAAATAATAATAATAATAATAATATAGTAAAAATAAATAGTGCTTTTAAAACTGTACACATGATAAACCCCCAGAAATGTGCCTGGTTTGGAAAGGGGAAAATGGCAAGTATTGAACGGATTAAGTGATGTATTAATATTATTATTATTATTATTATTATTGTTGCTGTTCTGATCATTACTTTCATTATTAGTCTTATAATCTATTCACTCTCATTCAGACACAATTGCTTCTCGTTCTGTTGATGAATATTTCTAAATGAGCTGATATCTGCATTTCAATTTTGTGATTTTCCTCATGTGAACTAAATATGTATTAAGAGCGATTTGAAAAAAGTAATTATAACTTTGATAATAAGAAGGATTATATCAACCAGGAATAATGGTCGACTAATGCAACGTATTAAAAATCAAACATATTTAGATAAACTCCCGGTGAGGTTGTCAGTTTTTAACTGTAGCAAAATGTAATGGGTAAAATGTTGAAATTGATGGCCTGCTGACCACTTCTGCTTAAAATAAATTAAAATCGCTGCATAAAACATATCACTCTGCAAACATTGGAGGAGTCCTGCTGAGAGATTGTGTTACTTCTTAATGCGCTACCTGTTGCTTGCGCAGGAGAAATCAAGATCAATTTATGGGAGGAAGGGAAAGATTATGGCAAACAATATACTTTTACTAAACTGAACTTTCCTGACATTAATAAATCTTAAACAATTTTCCAGTCTATTGTTGGGTATTCTGACATTTATATTTAATCAACTACATGAGATAAGGAGGTTCTTCAGTTTCAATCTTGATAAAGACAGTTTTCAAAAAACGGAAAAAGAGCAAAAAACATGTTACAATAGCTATTAATTATCTACACATTCCCCTCACATCCAGATGGACGCAGACTGTCCTTCAGAGATGATTTCACATCTTTGATTTCACAATTCAAGTGACTGCTACTGTCAATCATTACCCACAGCGGTGGAGTCACAGGAAGGGAGATTGCAGCCATCTTGTTGGAGGAAGGTGAGAGCTCTAAACGCCGCTTTACACGCAATGACATCGCTAAAGAGATGTCGTTGGGGTCACGGAATTCGAGACGCGCATCCGGCCTCGTTAGTGACGTCGTTGCGTGTGACACACAGGAGCAACCGTTAACGAGCGATAATACTCACCATATCGTTGCTCGTTGACATACTGCTCTATTCCCAAATATTGTTGCTGCTGCAGGTACGATGTTGTTTGTCGTTCCTGCGTCTGCACACATTGCTATGTGTGACACCGCAGGAACTAGGAACCACATCGTACCTGCGGCCGCCGGCAATGAGGAAGGAAGGAGGTGGGCGGGATGTTCGTCCCGCTCATCTCCGCCCGTCCGCTTCTATTGGTCGCCCGCTTAGTGACGTTGCTGTGACGCCGAATAAACCACCCCCTTAGAAAGAAGGCGGTTCGCCGGTCACAGCGACATCGCTAGGCAGGTAAGTATGTGTGACAGTTCCTAGCGATGTTGTGCGCCACGGGCAGCAATTTGCCCGTGACGCACAACCGATGGGGGCAGGCATGCATGCTAGCAATCTCGCTAGCGAGATCGCAGCGTGTCAAGCGGCCTTTAGAAATGCGACGTTTTTCATCTCCAACCTGTCCCATTTGCATAGCCGTGTGTCCTTGAAAGATAAAGATTCCATTTCAGTTCCACTTGCTAGGGAGAAGTTTTCAGTGACATTGTCGACAAGAGGGAGCAGAGCCAAAATCCCAGGCTGTGGACTGCCATTAACCCCTTATTCACCTGATTGCTACCAAACCAGGGCAATCGGGAAGAGTCGGGTAAAGTTCCAAAATTGTCACATATAATGGATGTGACAATCCTGGGCGGCTGCAGGCTGCTATTTTTAGAATGGGGGGCCAGTAACCATGAGCCTCCTCAGCCTGAGAATACCAGCCCCAAGCTGCCATTTTTGTCATTTTTTTTTAAAATGATTTATTGAAATAGTTTTTAAAAAAAGTCGAATGTGGTTCCTCTTATTTTGATACACAGCCAAGATACGTACATGGCTGGGAGTCGCAGCCTGTAGCTGTGGGTTTTATTTGTGCTGGTATCAAAATATAGGGGGACAACAACATTTTTTTCATTCATTTATTTTACACCGGTAAAATGCTGTCAGAGAGGGTGGAGGCGCAGTCTGACTGCAGCCGGTCAGAGATGCTGGTGGGAAGGTAAAGCAGTGAATAAGTATGAGGGATAATTATCAGCCCCGGAACAAGCGTTACAACCCTGGAGAGAATTGGTGAGTATGTCCTGCTTTATTCCATCCTTATTTTCTTTCTTTTGCAGCCCCCTACACCATTTTATAACCCATAAGTTTTGCCTCTCATTGAATTTAATGGGTTCAGCTAGGATGGGCGAGTTCAGTAGTAAAAAAAAAGTGGTGCTTGAATTAGTTGTGTGGAGTCTATTTCAGTTCTTTTTAGTCATATTTCTGTAAGTATGGAAGGTAAGAAACCATCCATTTCAGTAGCTTCCTAGCTTGAGCAATCCTACTCAGTGCATCATGAGACGCAGTGTTGACTACATGTGTCACAGCGAGGTGCAGCGATTAATAGTGTAAGCATTTTGGAATGTCTAACTGATAATTAAAGGGATTCTTTCACCAGATTTTTTATATTTATTCTAATATAGGATCAGAGATCCTGATTACAGGGATGTGTCACTAAGCTGTGTTTTGCTATTTCTATACAGTCAGTGTTTTATCAAAATCAGATTTTCATTACTGGGCAACTGGCCTTGTGCCAACTAGTCTAACTACACTACCAGCAGTGATTAACAGCTCTCTGTCACTATACATCATACCCTAAAAGCTGTGGTGTTGGCAGGATTATACACAGATCAACAAATGAGATATTACTGGCACTGAAAAAGACAAAACTGTAACTGTATCATAAACTAAGTGATACCTAGCTGGACTCAGGGTCTCTATCCCTGCCTCATAGATTACATAGCAAAAACCTGCTGACAGATTCCCATTACAGTAAATCCGTCACAAGGTAGCATAAAGTAGGGGCAAAGGTCAGTAACTTACAAGTAGAGTTGAGCGCGGTTCGTGGTTCGCGGTTCTCCAGTTCGCGGTTCGAGTGATTTTGGGAGGTGTTCTAGTTAGAACTCAAACTCGAGCTTTTTGGTAAAAGTTCGGCAATTCGAGTTACGTTCGAGAACGGTTCTATGAGCAAAAGCAGGGCTTTTTACAGCTACAGTGTGCAGGGAGCCATCGCTAGCAGCCTGCCAGAAGCTGGTAACCAAGATAAACATCGGGTATCCAAGCAAAGCGCTTTGTTTAGTAACCCGATATTTATCCTAGTTACGTGTGCAGGGAGCCGACACTTCCTCGCTGGGCTCCGCCCCCTCCTGTACTCGGCATGTACACACACACACACTCACAATCACCTGTCCCC
This sequence comes from Anomaloglossus baeobatrachus, assembly GCF_048569485.1. Classification (NCBI taxonomy): domain Eukaryota; kingdom Metazoa; phylum Chordata; class Amphibia; order Anura; family Aromobatidae; genus Anomaloglossus; species Anomaloglossus baeobatrachus. The sequence goes on from NC_134354.1 coordinate 68,959,226, forward strand.
AGCCATGCAGTCCCCGGCACTGGCGTCCTCAGCGCACATGGCCCCGCTAGGCTCCACCCACTTCGCACTCCGCCGCCCGCACACGTGGCCTCGCTATGCTCCACCCACTTCGCACTCCGCCGCCTGCACACATGGCCCCGCTAGGCTCCACCCACTTGCACTCCGCACACATTACCCTGCTTGGCTCCACCCACCTGGGACTCTGCGCACATTACCCCGCTTGGCTCCGCCCACCTGGCACTCTGCACACATTACCCCGCTTGGCTCCGCCCACCTGGCACTCCGCACACATGGCCCCACTTGGATCCGCCCACCTGGCACTCCGCACACATGACCCCGCTTGGCTCCGCCCACCTGGGACTCTGCACACATTACCCCGCTTGGTTCCATTCACCTGGGACTCTGCACACATTACCCTGCTTGGCTCCACCCACCTGGGACTCTGCACATATTACCCCGCTTGGCTCCGCCCTCCTGGCACTCCGCACACATGGCCCCGCTCGGCTTACCTGCGGTGATGAAGTCACACCCTCCCGACCTCAGCTGTCACTGTCCTCCATGGCCGCCACTTGTCACATCTCCTCCTCTCGCTGCCGACCAGAGACTGTCACTAGCGGTGACATCACAGGCTCTCGCGATACTTGGCTGTAAAGGTCATTGAAGTCAGTGACAGGTCTGCTATCAGCAGTGCCGGAGATCAGCGCAGGTAATGTACCTCGCTATGCTCCTGACAGCAGCACTTGTCATGCCCTGCAGTGACCTGGGCTGACCTATTGATGTTAGCTCAGGTCACTGCATTGCTCTCCCAGCCAATGGGGAACATTCTGTTCTTCATTGACTGGGACAGGGACTATGGTATGGATCGTCATGGGAACTGCTTCGATTACAGCAGACCTGGATTTGTTTTTCTTTCTACTAAATTGGTGAAAGAGGGAATGTTTTGGGCAGTGTTTTTTCAAATAAAAATGTGTTTGTCGTCTATTTTTTTTTATTACTGACTGGGTTGGTGATGTCGGGTATCTGATAGACGCCTGACCTCACGAACCCCAGGGCTTGATGCCAGGTGACATTACACATCTGGTATTAACTCCATATATTACCCCGTTTGCCACCGCACCAGGGCACGGGATGAGCTGGGGGCGAAGCACCAGGATTGGCGCATCTAATGGATGCGCCACTTCTGGGGCGGCTGTGGCCTGCTATTTTTAGGCTGGGGAGAGTCCAATAACCATGGACCTCCCTAGTCTGAGAATATCAGACCCCAGCTGTCCGCTTTACCTTGGCTGGTGATCCAATTTTGGGGGGACCCCACGTGTGTTTTTTTTTTAAATTATTTATTTAATTTAAAATAACAGCGTGGAGTGCCCTCAGGTTCGGATTACCAGCCAAAGTGAAGCTACCAGCTGTGGTCTGCAGGCTGCAGCCGTCTGCTTTACCCTAGCTGTCTGCAAAAATAGGTGGAACCCCACATCATTTTTTTCATTTTTTTGGCTAAATACAAAGCTAAGCACCCCTTAGTGCCACATGAAAGGCACCAAAGGGTGCAAAATTACAAAATGCAGGAGAGTGGAACATTATGTGTCTTTCTGTCATTATAATCACAGAAAAGACTGATATGAAGTGCACAAGCACAAGAAAATCACCAGAGTGCTCTACGCTTTGAAAAGCAGTAGAAAATGGCACTGGAGTGAACATGTGACCGCCTCATGTAGGTTGAAGCTATGGATCTGTACCGCACTGGGAGCTCGGCTGCTCTCCGGCGAACCGCTCAGATCCGGGCTCGGGTTGTCGGTGGCTCGAGTGCCTCCGGACCGGGGGCCACGTCGCTCTGGAAAGGGGGGGGTTTGGTTGTTTCATTTGGGGTGGACCGGTTTCACGTCCGGATCCTCGGTGACCGGTAACAGTTCGTGACGCCACCCACGGATCGTGGTGAGGTGATGGGCACCACCGCTGCGGTGAGGGTGCGAGGGCTCGTCCGGGATCGGTGGTGGGTCACAGCTAGGTGTTGACCCCTCCGTGGGTAGGGGGTTTGTTGGTCCCGGGGCCAGGTGGCAGGAGCGTGGGGTTTAAGGACGCAGGGGCTCGCTTGCGGCGCGGTGCCTGATGGCACTGGTGTACTCACGATTAAACCACACAGAGTCAATGGTAAACCAAGTTCGGTGTAGATCGGTGCCCACAGCCGGCTGCATGTGTCCCCAGTGAGGTTGGTGATGTCGCCTTTCTCCTGCACCTTTAAATTTGCTATAGTGACTCCTATGCTTCAGCAACGGTAGTCCGCTCCCCGGCTGTTGGGTACCGGAGGAGCCCTTTTGCCTGCAGGCGCTGGCCCTATGGATCTCTGGCCCTTGGCGGTGGCTCTTATCCGGAATTGGTGGGCTGTTGCCGTCTATCGGGACTTTGGGTGGGAATGAACCCCTGAGGTCCAGACTGCAATCAGTAGATTTGTCTGAGCCCGGTTGCTTCTGGGCTAGAACGGGGTCTGAGTACCCTGCCTGGTGCTCTGGTTGACTTGTTAGCTCCCCGGTTCGAAGGGTCACCACCCTCTTCTCGATCCCTATGGTTCCGCAGTTCAGTCCCTGACTGGACTCCTGTAGACGGCCACCACCGTCTGCCTGCCTGACCATTCCAAGGGGTCCTAGGCTCCGTCCTAGGCCCCTGACTCTCAGCTCGCCACTTTTACTCCTCTCACTACTCGACTCACTTGTCCTTTCCCTGCCTCAGGCCAGCAGACTCCTCGGAAGGCGTGCCTATCTGCCTGGCTGCGCCCACCTGGTGTGCCTGGCTAGACCTGAGGGAGGCGGTCAGGACTTGTTGGCTGCTGGTGCCTCACTGGGGTGGGGGTGTGTGTGGTGTTGTGTGTTGTTACCTGTGACCCCTGGGGGTCCAGGGCGTCACAGATCCTGGGTAAATTTATGTATTTTCCCTCCTTCTGTTTTTTTGCAGTACGCAAACAAACGGAAGGCACACGGATGACATTCGGACCGTATATGGAACAGAAACGGATGCCACACGGATGCACCCGTAAAAAAAATGAACCGTTTTTTTGTGGACCGCAAAAACGGATCGGTCGTGTGAATGAAGCGTTATTCTGGTCTGCCGTTTATAAACAGCAGGCAGAAATAAGTGAATAGTGCCCCCCAGCATCAGAAAATGTCCGGGGTTTCAGGGGGTAGCTGAGACCCTGGAGATCATGATTTAGGCCGATTGTTCTGGTTCCCGCTCACGTGATCACCGGTATACACCGTATACCGATGATCACGTTACAGTAAATGACAACATCGGTAAAAAATTACTTATCTCCCATCAGGCATGAAAAAACATGTCAGATGGGAGATAAATCTCCTCCCCGGTTCCCTCAGGTCCCCTGCTGTCGCCAATTTGCCCCCCCTGAACCCCTCCCGGAAATCCAAGATGGCCGCGTGCACAGCAGCGCGCCGGCCGCATTCACCCTACTCCTCTGATTTCTGTCGCATATGCCATGACACATGCGACAGAAAACTCCTCTCCAGGCCCTGCCAGGTCACCCCCTATAACCCCACCGGTGTTCCCCGGTGTCCCACGGTACCTGTGCAGCATTGATCCCCCGCGGCCCTCTCCTTCACAATAGACGCTGCCGCATGCACAGAGCGGCTGTCAGCTCAGCTTCCTGTGTTCAGACACAGTGAGTGGTGGTTATGCATCTGTAAGCTAAATGGGCGGCACGGTGGCTCAGTGGTTAGCACTGCAGTCTTGCAGCGCTGAGGTCCTGGGTTCAATTCCCACCAAGGACACCATCTGCAATGAGTTTGTACAGTTAGGTCCAGAAATATTTGGACAGTGACACAATTTTCGCGAGTTGGGCCCTGCATGCCACCACATTGGATTAGAAATGAAACCTCTACAACAGAATTCAAGTGTAGATTGTAACGTTTAATTTGAAGGTTTGAACAAAAATATCTGATAGAAATTGTAGGAATTGTACACATTTCTTTACAAACACTCCACATTTTAGGAGGTCAAAAGTAATTGAACAAATAAACCAAACCCAAAAAAAAAAATTTTATTTTCAATAATTTGTTGCGAATCCTTTGGAGGCAATCACTGCCTTAAGTCTGGAACCCATGGACATCACCAAACGCTGGGTTTCCTCCTTCTTAATGCTTTGCCAGGCCTTTACAGCCGCAGCCTTCAGGTCTTGCTTGTTTGTTTGCTTGCTTGCTTTCCGTCTTAAGTCTGGATTTGGTCAAGTGAAATGCATGTAGGTGATACAGCAATCCCAATTTGACAATATATGTAACAGCATTAAAATTAATCCTTTATTAAATATATTCTAAAAAGAGGAACCCAATTCCTCTAGTTATATTTCGTCAACTCACAAAGCCCTCACCATGTATACAACATATGCGTGCCCAGATATCTCAAGGCAATTCATACCGCATTTAGAAAATCATGGTGGAGGCCACTAGTTCAAAACAAATAAACAAACCAACATAATAAACAAACACAAGGGTGATTATGCCAAATCAACGGACGTTAGTCCAATTTGATAGAAAAACTCAGCATAAAAAATAATTATACCTAACAAAAAATATCATCAATTAATATCTGATACTGACAGTGGTCAGATACCACAATTATAGACATATATTAACGGGAGTTTGGGGTGGCAGGTAATTTTGTTATTTTATGGTCTCCTGATTGGACAGGGAGAGTGAATGCTGGATTAGCATGCTGAACCCAGGAATCCAAAGGAGAGACTGCCTGCCCCCCACCTGTGGAAGGAGTTGGTGAGACCATTCCTGTTATATGCCTAATATATGTCTATAATTGTGGTATCTGACCACTGTCAGTATCAGATATTAATTGATGATATTTTTTGTTAGGTATAATTATTTTTTATGCTGAGTTTTTCTATCAAATTGGACTAACGTCCGTTGATTTGGCATAATCACCCTTGTGTTTGTTTATTATGTTGGTTTGTTTATTTGTTTTGAACTAGTGGCCTCCACCATGATTTTCTAAATGCGGTATGAATTGCCTTGAGATATCTGGGCACGCATATGTTGTATACATTGTGAGGGCTTTGTGAGTTGACGAAATATAACTAGAGGAATTGGGTTCCTCTTTTTAGAATATATTTAATAAAGGATTAATTTTAATGCTGTTACACAAGTGAAATGCATGCTCAATTGGGTTAAGATCTGGTGATTGACTTGGCCATTGCAGAATGTTCCACTTTTTTGCACTCATGAACTCCTGGGTAGCTTTGGCTGTATGCTTGGGGTCATTGTCCATCTGTACTATGAAGCGTCGTCCGATCAACTTTGCGGCATTTGGCTGAATCTGGGCTGAAAGTATATCCCGGTACACTTCAGAATTCATCCGGCTACTCTTGCCTGCTGTTATGTCATCAATAAACACAAGTGACCCAGTGCCATTGAAAGCCATGCATGCCCATGCCATCACGTTGCCTCCACCATGTTTTACAGAGGATGGGGTGTGCCTTGGATCATGTGCCGTTCCCTTTCTTCTCCAAACTTTTTTCTTCCCATCATTCTGGTACAGGTTGATCTTGGTCTCATCTGTCCATAGAATACTTTTCCAGAACTGAGCTGGCTTCATGAGGTGTTTTTCAGCAAATTTAACTCTGGCCTGTTTATTTTTGGAATTGATGAATGGTTTGCATCTAGATGTGAACCCTTTGTATTTACTTTCATGGAGTCTTCTCTTTACAGTTGACTTAGAGACAGATACACCTACTTCACTGAGAGTGTTCTGGACTTCAGTTGATGTTGTGAATGGGTTCTTCTTCACCAAAGAAAGTATGCGGCGATCATCCACCACTGTTGTCATCCGTGGACGCCCAGGCCTTTTTGAGTTCCCAAGCTCACCAGTCAATTCCTTTTTTCTCAGAATGTACCCGACTGTTGATTTTGCTACTCCAAGCATGTCTGCTATCTCTCTGATGGATTTTTTCTTTTTTTTCAGCCTCAGGATGTTCTGCTTCACCTCAATTGAGAGTTCCTTAGACCGCATGTTGTCTGGTCACAGCAACAGCTTCCAAATGCAAAACCACACACCTGTAATCAACCCCAGACCTTTTAACTACTTCATTGATTACAGGTTAACGAGGGAGACGCCTTCAGAGTTAATTGCAGCCCTTAGAGTCCCTTGTCCAATTACTTTTGGTCCCTTGAAAAAGAGGAGGCTATGCATTACAGAGCTATGATTCCTAAACCCTTTCTCCGATTTGGATGTGAAAACTCTCATATTGCAGCTGGGAGTGTGCACTTTCAGCCCATATTATATATATAATTGTATTTCTGAACATGTTTTTGTAAACAGCTAAAATAACAAAACTTGTGTCACTGTCCAAATATTTCTGGACCTAACTGTATATATATATATAATTGTATTTCTGAACATGTTTTTGTAAACAGCTAAAATAACAAAACTTGTGTCACTGTCCAAATATTTCTGGACCTAACTGTATGTTCTCCCCGTGTTTGCATGGGTTTCCTCCGGGTTCCCCGGTTTCCTCCCACACTCCAAAGACATACAGATAGGGAATTTAGATTGTGAGCCCCAATGGGGACAGTGTTCCCAATGTATGTAAAGCGCTATGGAATTAATAGCATTATATAAATGAATAAATTATTATTATAATTATTACTGCAATGCCCTGCTCATGAGGTAAGGAACATACTTGATCAGGAGAGCTATACTAGATTTCCAAATGGAGGTATTTGATTTTATAGTTGCCCTGCTAAACGACTACCAAACATGAGAGTCCATTATACGCCACAAGAAAACACATCTAAATAGCGAGCTCTGTTGTTTAGTATCCATTCAGCTGGATAACTGGACTTAAAGGGGTATTCCATCTCCAAGATCCTATCCCCAAAATATAGTAGGTGGAATAGCAATAATATCAGCAAATACCAATATTTGGAAATGTAGAATAGTTCTCCTGAATAGGCATGCCCTTACCTCATGAGCAGGGCATTGCAGCTTTGGTAGCAACCGTTACGACATGGACTCTGCTGCTGTGGACCCGGGGAGAGCGGGTGCAGATTCATTGCCCCCTGAGGGCAGAGCAAAGTATTGTAATGCGCATGCATGGATGTTCTTTGACCTTTCCCGTGCCTGTGCATTACAGTACTTTTCTCTGCCCTCAGTAGGGCAGAGAGAAGTGTGTGTGCGTAGGAGCACAGTGGAGGACACTGTGTGAATGACATACTGTAGGATCCGTCATCTACATGAAGTAAGAAGGAGGACAGTGATCACAAGGATATAGGAAGCACTGGGTTAAGATCAGCGACTCCTATCAGACCAGATTGGATTGGACTGCACCACAGGTGAGTAGGTGATAGATTCCCTTTAAGGAGGTGCTTTGTGATGAGCTATTGGAGAGGAAGGGACCCATGTACTGTTTTGTATGTTGGCCTTCTGCTGTCTTTGACTATCCCTCTTTTGCATGAACGGAGCGTGGCCTGTGGGAGGGGCCCCCCTCCATGCCTCGTTCCTAGTATCATGGTGCCTTATCTTTGGGGCATTTCCGTTCATGCGGCGCCAGTTATAATTCTGCTCTGCACTGTGCCGCTGGTCCCTGTAAGTTCTGATCCTGCCTTGCATCCTGAATGTGTCTGTTTCCCCCTGCGCCCGTCATGACTGTGTATTTTCTCTCTGCCTCCTGTCCTGACTGCCTGTTCTCCCTGCTTCCCGTCCTGACCTCCTCTGTTCTTCTTTGACACCCGTCCTCCCTCCTCTGGGCATATTGCCTGCTATGTCTAAGAAGACATAGTATCACCGATTCCCAGATTTCAGATCTGACAGGGATGGTGAAGAAGACATCAACCAAACAATGATTATATATCTGATGCAGGACTAGATTGGGGGAAATAATGCTATAAGGAAATAGTTGTGAGTGACTAATTTGCATGTGAGGAGCGATGGATCAAAGGTCCTTTTTTACAGAACATTTTATGGGATATCAAATATATTGTCACTATAGAAGAATAGGCTTGTGTATCATAATGATGGTGGCTAGGGCCCATATGGGACCTGACAGGCTTCTGTCTCGGTTTTCTCCCTGCTGATTTGAGACTAGTGACAGCCTTAGGACTGGAGTCTCCCATCTCCATCTTGACTCCTCATTTACACAAAGCTTCCTTTCCTTTGGCGTCTCATGAGTTAATTTCAGGTTTTGTTGCCAGCAGCTCTGAGCAGGGCAGGTCAGCTGTAGCTGCTTTGAGCCCATGCCCATAAAGGTTAAATAATGGAGCCTTCCTGGCAGTACTTGCTGCTGTTAGAATTCATTTATACTTTGGCCAGCCTGGTGGAAGGAGCTGCTGAGGAATTGTCCTGTGCCTATCCATCCGCTACTTTAGAGTCCTTCTGCTACTTTAGAGTCCATCTGCTATGGTGAAGTTTGGTGTTTTGTATCCTTTTGTTTATTCCCCGTCTGTCTTTCCTTTCCCCCTGTGTATATTAGTTTAGTTGCGAGTCTAGTGTACTCATCGGCCTACTCACTAGACAGGGTGAGTTTAGGGCCAGCTGTGGATCCAAGGTATCCTGATCGCCGACAGGTTGAACAAACCTGTATAGAGACGTTAGGGAGCTCAGGAGTCAGCTTGAGGTGAGTGCAGGAGGTGTCCTCTCACCCAGTCCTTTGCAGCAGGGACCTCAGTTGTATCGTGATCCCGGTGTTCCCCCCTTTTGTGGTGTTTTTGTAGTGTGTCAGCTGACCGTTGGTTTAATCGCGTGTGTCACATGTTACATACGGCACATCTACTCCGTGCGTGACAGATTCCTTTAACAATTTCTTTTCACCTGTTACTTTATGGCACCTCTATGAATAACCCAAAGATCTTGAAGTACGCGACACTATCCCTGACTAAGAAATAAAGGAGAAGAAGAAAGAATAACATTCAGATCAAGGCCACACATACCTTTGTGGTGATGACGGAGGATGAATAATGAAAATGAAATTTGCTTTTCTTCATCTTTACCATAATTAACATTGAAGTTCAGTAAGCCACGCTAGAAGAAAAGATAAATTAAAACATCTGAAGGCTGTAAACCTCTTTTATTTGTAATTCTTCCTCTTCATTATAGAAACAATTGTGAGAACGCCAAGAATAATACATGATAAAATGCTAAGCATAATCCCGCGTAATGCCGAGGTGTAAAAGTCATCACTACTAAAAATATTTAAGGGATGAAATTTAAATCTTATGTGACACATTGATTGTGCCTCCCGGCTATCAATGTGGAGATTTGTTTCTATTGTATTTTAAGTTTAAGAAGAAAAGTATTTAAGCCTCGGGAAGGACAGGGGTCAGGAATGATCTGATCCAACCGTAACAGCCCCGAGAATTCTTCTCCTCTGAGATAATATTATAAACATGAACACATTTGACAGATGATTAGGAAACAATACACAGCCATGTTTGTTAGTTTGTTAAACTTGGATAATCCTTTGATGTAACTTTAACGTGGTGAGAAAAAATTAAATGAGCCTTAGTAAAGTCAAGCTTATAATTCAGGACTAAAGCGGGCTTTACACATAGCGACATCACTAGCGATGTCGCTGGTGAAAGCACCCGTCCTCGTCGGTTGTGTGTCACGGGCAAATCGCTGCCCGTGGCGCACAACATCGCTAGGACCCGTCACACATACTTACCTGACTAGCGTCATCGCTGTGGCCGGCAAACCGCCTCCTTTCTAAGGGGACAGTTTGTTTGGCGTCACAGCAGCATCACTAAACGGCCGCCCAATGGAAGCGGAGGGGCGGAGATGAGCGGGCGGAACATCCCGCCCACCTTCTTCCTTCCTCATTGCAGGCAGCCACAGGTATGGTGATGTTCCTCATTCCTGCGGTGTTACACATAGCGGTGTGCTTCCGCAGGAACGACGAACAACCTGCGTCCTGCAACAGCAACGATATTCGGGAAAGGAACGACGTGTCAACGATCAACGATTAGGTAAGTAATTTTGATCGTTAGTGGTCGTTTGTACGTTTTAACACGCAACGACATCGCTAACAAGGCCGGATGTGCGTCATGAATTTCGTGACCCCAACGACATCTCGTTAGCGATGTCGTTGCGTGTAAAGCCCGATTAAGGCTTTAGTAGTTAAGAGTTCACATTACTGTCCATCCATTTAGCAATATCCGCGGGTACATAGCCTTAGGTCCCGTGGAAACATAGCCTTACACATCACTTCATTTATGAAACATCTATGGCTTGATTTTTTTGCCTATGTGGATTTGATGGGTTGTTACCGACATCATATTTACTTAGGAAATTGGAGACGTGTTCAATATGTATTTCACATGTTGTATGGTATATCACAAAAGTGAGTACACCCCTCACATTTTTGTAAATCTTTTATTATATCTTTTCATTTGACAATAATGAAGATCTGATACTTTTATACAATGCACAGTAGTCAGTATGTGACGCCCCAGGACTATTCAGGTCGTCACAGGGTACTGCACAAACTGCCCTCTCCGTGCAGTATTCAACCCCTCATGGTTTTGGGTCTCTATCCTAAAGTACTGCCTCCATCAGCATTCACAAATCCTAGATACACCTTGCACCACACCTGTCAGGCACACCAGTGGTCTGCTTAAGCAGGAATAGGGCTGCCCACCTAGGGGTCAGACAGGGAGGTGGGAGATGTCAAGTCAGTTCAGTGGTAGCCCTCGAGCTGTAAGGAGCTCTGAGGAAGCTGGAGTTGGAGCTCCCAGGGGAGAAGTAAACTAGGTCGCAGACGATGGTCTGGACCTAGAGGAGTCGGACCCCCGGTCGCAGGGGATTGAGGCTAGGTGCCTGGGACCCATCAAGGAGGGCGGTCAACAACCTGGTCCTATCACTGATTCAGGACCAAAGGCATGATGGGCTACACGGACCCTAGGTAGAGGTGAAGCTTCAGGCAACCCGGCAATTAACCTGCAGCAAACGGGGCCTTTTTGGACTGTTCCCACCAGCTCAGAGATCGGGGGCACTAGCGCAACGAGGGGGATAGGGCTTTCCTAGCAAGTGGCCCACTGAAATCCCAAGTGTGAGCTCCTGAGAGCAGGCTCCTGCACTTAACCACAGTGGGGAGCGGAGCCCGGACAACTCCAAGCTACCGGGCCACAACGGACAATCTAAAACTTAGTGCCAGGTGGCAGGTTACGGACCACCGACAGTACTGTGGGGGACGGGACCCGGACGAGCTCCCCTCGAGAGGCAACGGCGTTCAGAGACCTGGTTTACCCTACTGTCAGCGTCTGCTTCATTGCTGAGTGAGAACCCGACTGACCCCTGCACTGCGTCCCCCGCATCTCCCACCAGAGTCCCGGGGCCTACCCCTACCTGTGGAGGGCCACGTCACCTAGCTGCCCCACTCCATCACCCCGGGTACTCCCAGCGGCAGTGGCGGTACTCCCAATTACCGCACACCACGGGTGGCGTCACAAACTACACCAAATCCCCTGTAAATACTCCCTTTCTCATTTGAGTGTGACCCCTAAGCCCCTGGGTCTGGAGACCCTCGAGCCACGGACGATCACCACCCCCGGGAACCGAGCGGTCCAATCCGCTGCTGGGGCAGCACAAGTGTACAGCTTGTATAATGGTGTAAATTTGGTGCCCTCTAAATAACGCAACACACAGCCATTAATGTCTAAATCACGGGCAACAAAAGTGAATATTTTTGATATTCTGTGAATAAAATTGCTTGGGAAAATTTGGCAAATTGAGTTTTGAAAGATTTGCTCATCATTAAAACTAACACAAGAACTATAAAGGGAAGAAGGGATTCCAGCAATGGCTACAAGAATATCTACACTACAACAGGTCTCCAAAGATTATAGTAATGGCATTTATATGTTGTATATATAAATACATAAAGTACATATATATTATTATTGTTAGGGGAGTGTTGGGCGATGATTGATACCCCTGCCATTGTATATAATACTCATTGCTGAATACATCTCTATCCACCCACCACTCTACTCTGCATTGAATTATGCTAAAATGCCATAAATAAAGAGATCATTTTGATCAATTAACAGAGGAAAGCAATAAACTGACCGATTTAATAAGAAATGACTAAATGAACAGATACTTTGTATTTCCCATTATGTCTAATTATAATAAATGAATAAAATATTGTTTATGCTGTAAGTCAATTAACTCTGGAGATTCTGAAGTCCCAGGAGATGGTCTCCATTCCTTGGAATATTTACTGCTGAAGTCGCAATCTCAGCACATTAAAAATGGATCGACAGACACCCTAATGAAAACATATGCTTTGTCATATGGGGACGTGGCAACGTTCCAATTTTTTGTACCCTCCAAAACATTGTATTTTTCATTAATTTGTCTAATATTTGTAAATATGTAAATAGGGGAAAGAACGTGGAGAATCATTTTTGTCACATACATAAATAATAACCCTAATGGAAATGATAAAACTTACTATCCTGCTAACTATGCTGTTTACTGAAAAGCATGTATTTGGAACTAAAAATAATAATTGGGCATTCTTTACGGCCTTGTTAAGACATCCATGTGGAATGTACCTGTGGTATCCATTTCTTCGCTCCCGTTTTTCCGAGAGCCATAACTTTTTTATTTTTTCAGTCAATCTTGCCATATGAGGGCTTGTTTTTTGTGGGACGAGTTGTACTTTTAAATGAAGCCATGATTTTTACCATATAGTGTACTGGAAAATGGCAAAAAAAATTGTGCGGAAAAATTGCAAAAAAAAAGTGCAATTGCATGATGGTTTTTGGGGTATTTTATTCACCGTGTTCAGTATATGGTAAAACTGATGTGTCGGTGTGATGCCTCCAGTCTGTACAAGTTCGTAGACACCAAACATCTATAGGTTTACTTTTATCTAAAGAGTTAAAAAAATCAGAAGTATATCCAAACAAAGTAACACTTTTTGCGCCATTTTTTGCGACCTGTAGCGTTCTCATTTTTTTTGCACAGATGTTACATTTTGATCGCCTGTTATTGCATTTTGCACAAAATTTTCGATGACCAAGAAGATTCATTTTAACGTTTTGAATTTTTTTGCCGGTACGCAATTTACCGATCGGATTAACTGATTATACACTTTGATAGAGTTTATGAATGTGGCGATACCAAAAATGTGTATATTATTTTATTTTTTTCAACTTTTTAATTTTCAATGGGGCGAATGGTGATTTGAAATTTTAGTTTTTTAAAAAAAAATGTAAACTTTTTTTACTTTACTAGTCCCCCTGATCAGCAGAAATGCTGTGTTCCTGTTAAATCCGCTGCTCTGTCGACTGTAACAGGAACTACGTCATGATAGCGACAGGAGTCATCACATGATCACATGACTACGTTCGGGTGTCTGCCTGCAGAAAACGTATACGTGCAAAAATGCTGCAAGACAGAGCACACGCTAATGGAGTCTGCTCCATTATAGTCAATGGCCCTGTCGGCGCATGTGTCCGAAACCCGTTTTGTGGGGTGGGGGAGGGGCGGTTCGGACAGATGCCCCGACGAAACCACTGAATGTAAGTAAAAACGCAGTGTGAAAGTAGCCTTAGCACAGAGGGTTACTGTGGAGAGCCCATCCACCGTCAGCACTTGCCAAGTGTAGCTGTTCGGGTCTGGGGAGTACAATTTTTTTGGGCAGGGCTGTCTGCTTTCTTTTGCGTCTGACTTCTCTCTTTTGGGGGATGTCTTCTTTCTTTGATAAAGTGTCCTGTGTATTCTCTAACTTTTTTACCTGCCCAGACACTTCATTATTGAGCCGCTACTACTTTTTTTTTTGCAGTAGGGTTTATATTTTAAACAAACTCCAAAAAGGCTGAAATTTCCAACTAGGCCTTATTTTCAGGGTAGGTCTTATTTTTGGGGAAACAGGGTGGTATTGAATAAAAAAAATGTAGGTTCACAACTTTGATCAAGTGATAGGAAAAGTTTAATCCAGTTTTATGCGAAACATTATTATATGATTAGAAGAACATGAGAATATAGAATGAGTGAACCTAGTACACATTAGGTGGAGTTACGTCTGTGCCACACGGAATACGTACAACCATATGTGGTGTCTTGAGAATTTGGCCTCAAAAGCTCCAGCTGTGCAGAAAGTTATTAAATAGTCCAAAAAAAGAAACAAGCAGCTTGATAAAACAGCGTGATCAATAATCCAGGCAGACGATATCAATGGGCAACGTGTATAAAGTATGGCAGAACAGGTGTCTCCTTCCGCGCACAGCGTGTCTGCTGCTATTTTCTTTCTGTGGAAAAGGTGAAATAAATGAACTGGTAGGATGGAAGAAATGTTAGTGTCATAATTACGTTAGTGTCATAATTACGTGCAGCCATCTTCTTCTACGCTGCACATAGTGTATAAAATGACTTATTGTGCTGGGAAGGGTTAGGTTGGTGAAAATTGCTTCATTGAAATAAATTCAACAAATGTCCTCCATCCTGTAAATTACATTTAAATTGTTTGGAAGTGTTACGTAAAGGGGTTCCCCATAGGACCGACTCAAGGTTTTAGTGGGCCCTGGGTGAAAGAATCCAGTGGACCCCTGTAACACATTCCTTATTAGAATATACAGATTGCAGGGCTGTGTATATATACTATAAGTAATGCAATTCCCATAAATATAATCCCCCCATGCGCTCGATTTTCCCTTATAGGCTCTCTCCCCTGTGCCCTCTCTTCTCCCCCTGTGCGGTCTCTCCCATATGCTTTCTCTTCTTTCCCTGTGCGATCTCTCCCCCGGTGCTCTCTCCTCCCCCTGTGTAGTCTCTCCCCCTGTGCAGTCTGTCCCCCTGTGCAGTCTCTTCTCCCCGTTTGATCTCTTGTCCCCCTGTGCGGTCTCTTGTCTCCCTGTGGGTCTCTTGTCCCTGTGAGGTCTCTTCTCATGTGAGGTCTCTTTTTGCTCTGTACGGTCTCTTCTCCCCCTGTGCTCTTCTCCCCCTGTGCGATCTCTTCTCCTGTGCTCTCTATTCTCCCCCTGGACTGTATGATGAGTGCAGCAGCCTTACTGTTGAGCAGTGTCCCAGCAATGCAGGAGATCAGTGCCGCTGACCGCAGGTGTCAGGTGATGTCACTGGTCTCTGCTCCTGACCAGGAGTTCAAGACGCTGCGCAGAGAGACAGCTCATGGGATAAGAGAGCACATGGGGGAGGGGGAGACAATTACCCGGGCCCCATACAGTTTGCAAACAGTGCTGACAGTGTTCCCGACAGCGAGTGGTCTCCCCCATTCGTTCAGGGCTCCGGCACTTTTCCGGGTGTGCCGGGTGTTGATGCCAGCTCTGGGTACCCAGTAGCTTCTAGTCTTCTAGTACAGGCAAATAAATATTTTTGAATGGATGCCAAACTGGAAATCCTTTTCATGAAAGTTGAGATCTGTAAATGTACGTTTTTGTGTTGGCACACCTTAGACATCCATGCACTACATGGACAGTAGTGATAAGCAAGCGTGCTTGCCACTGCTAATTACTTCATCGAGCATAGGTTTTCTTGGGCGTGACTCAACTACACTGTATAATGGAAGTCAGTGTGAAACTCAAGTATTTTTGGTCTGATGCTCACCACTCCATTGAATAACGAACAGTGCCATGAAATTCTCCATTAATGGGGAACTCCAAATTGTGGCTGCAGCAGAAGATATTTTCTAGTGCGCTTTGATCAGTACCATCTAGCAGTCAAGTAATTTCTGCTGGTATGAGTTCTCTAATCTGCTATTCAAACTCTTTGCCACAACTCATTCTTCGACAAATTTATGAAATTGTCATGCTGTACTCTAGGATGTCCTAATGCAGTACAGCGTAGTAATGTGATACAGAGAAGATTGCTGAAACTACCTAAGAAGGTAGTTAGCAGGTAAACCACTAGAGAGTGGTAGAGTGGAGAAACCGTATGAGCAGAGTATTCCCTAGCAGAGGTAATACTAGTCAAGCCCACCAGAAGGCAGTAGAATTGTTAGAACGCTGGATCACAACATGAGGTCTCGTAAATACACAGGGGCAAAGTCAAAACGTAGTCAGGTGGAAGCAAGGAGTCGGTAGCCGAGAAGTCAGAACTCAGAAGCGGGGAGGAATGGGAAGAGGACAGGAATGGATTTTAAGGTATGCAGATGTGACGCCCCTGGACTATCGGGTCGTCACAGGGTATTGCACAATCTTCCTTCCCACGCAGTATCCACCTCCTTCTTGATTTAGGGTCCCTAACTACATGGTGTTGCCTACATCAGCTATTCAAACCCTAGATACACTCTGCACCACACCCACCAAACACACTAGTGGACGGCTTGAGTGGAATAGAGTCGCCACCTGGGGGGTTGGAGAGGAGATGTCAGGGGTGTCAAGAGCAGAGTTGGGTCTGAGAAGTGAAAGGGAGAGGAGGTCAGGAGCAGGGCTCCTGGGAAGCAATCTAGGTGTCAGACAGTGGTCTGGACCTAGAGGAGCTGGACCCCCAGTCGCAGGGGATCATGGCAAGAGGCACGGATCTGTCAAGGAGGACAGCCAGCGGCTGTGCACCATCACCGGGCTGGGACCAAGGCACGACGGGGTACGTGGACCCTAGGCGGGGAGTAGCTTCAGGCAACCCGATAATTTACCCGAGGAGAACGGAGTCTTCAAGAGCCGTTCCCACCTGCTCCAAGATCGGGGCACTAGCACAACGAGGGGGATAAGACTTTCCAATTGAAAATGGTCCAGAAAATCCCAAGTGTGAGCCCTGAGATCAAGCTCCCACACTTAGCCATAGTGGGGAGTGGGACCCGGCAAGTTTCACACTACGGGGACCACCAAAGAAGTAAACTTAGTGCCAGGAGGCAGGTGACGGATCACCAGGCAGCACCATTGGGGCCGGGACCCAAACTATTCTCCCCTCAGCGGCAGAGGCATCCAGAGACTTGTTTTACAAGTTGTCGGTGTCAGCTTAATGGACTGAGTGAGTACAACAGTGACCCCCTTGCATCCAATGGCACCCCCCCACCATCACCAAGCCCCGGGGTATTTCCCCCCTACCTGTGGAGGGTTACAGCACCTGGCTGCCCCATTCCATCATCCATTTGTACTCCCAACTACAGCGGTGGTACTCCTAATCACCACATACCACGGGTGGCGTCACGAACTCTATAACCTCCCTTGTAAATACCCCCCTTCATTTGAGTGGCCGCACGACCCTCGGGTCCGGAGACCATCGAGCCACTGAGAACCTGGAGTCGAGCAGCTCGGCTGCTGGCACGGGGGCGGCACACAGACGAGGAACGAACAGGAAGACAGACGAGCAGGGAACTGAAGGGAGACAGCAGGAGAGACACTGACAGGACGGGAACAGAGAACAGAGGTCAACAATAGGTCAAGTGAACATGGAGATCAGGAGGGGGCAGGGCAGACAACAGGTCACTCACAAGCAGAACGCAGCAGAGCCGGAAATATCACTGGCGTAGTTCCAGAGATGCAGTGCCATAATATAGTGGCCTGACCTCCAGAACGAGGCAGGAAGGATTAATCCCTAACGTTACCTGTATCAGAGATGTGAAACTAAGGCTCAGCAGCGGCTGACATGACATGACAGGTATTGTAAGTAGCCAATTCAAACAAATGTGTAACCATGTAATCCATGGTCATGTTGGGTCCACCAGTGCAGGAGACATTCTTTACGTAAGCCAAGTAAAAAGATATACTCTCCATGATTTGCACAGACCCTGGTATGGAAAACACACATCTAGACATCAAACAATCATAAATAAGTCCAGTATATTTTTTTCAGTTCACATTTTTCTTAGGGCCACAAAATTTCAAAGGAAAGTAGCCATTGCTTCACTACCAGTGAGAATCCATGGCATACCTGTTGCCTTGGATCTCCGGGAGAGTGCCACAGTATTGGTGTCAACATGGAGCCATTTTCTCCCTACTGCACCACTCTCCATCCTCAAGGCTAAAAGATTAGTGTCCTATCGAAGTGATATCACTGCATTGTTCTATCCTGCCTGTGTATACGGGAAAAGAGGACTTCATCTCTGGCACAACATTAGTTTTGGTGGTTGCACTCAGGGGGCATCATTACTTTTGAGGGTGCATTAATAATTTCTAAAGGGGCACTCATTGATAAATATTTGCACTAATGAGACACCAATGTAATATTTATTTTGGGGTTAGGGGGCGCAATATTTCCCTTGGACTGAATGTTGATAATAACCCATACTATGCCACTACTTTTAATACAATAATGAGAAGAACCCAGTAGAGTATGATGCAGCAGATTTGATGCAGTAGATTTAATGCAGCAGATTTGCTTTATCTCTTTGATGCAGCAAATTTGCTTTTACTCATTTGTGCAGCAGATTTGATACAGCAGATTTGTTTTGATCTCATTGATGCAGCAGATTTGATGCAGCAGATTTGCTTTTATCTCATTGATACAGCAGATTTGATGCAGAAGATTTGCTTCAGTAGATTTGATGCAGCAGATTTGCTTTTATCTCTTTGATGCAGCAAATTTGCTTTTATCTCATTGATACAACAGATTTGATGCAGCAGATTTGCTTTTATCTCTTTGATGCAGCAGATTTGCTTTTATCTCATTAATACAGCAGATTTGATGCAGCAGATTTGCTTTTATCTCTTTGATGCAGCAGATTTGCTTTTATCTCATTAATACAGCAGATTTGATGCAGCAGATTTGCTTTTATCTCTTTGATACAACAGATTTGATGCAGAAGATTTGCTTTTATCTCATTAATGCAGCAGATTTGATGCAGCAGATTTGCTTTTATCTAATTGATGCAGCAGATTTGATGCAGCAGATTTGCTTTTATCTCTTTGATGCAGCAGATTTGCTTTTATCTTTTTGATGCAGCAGATTTTATTTTATCTCATTGATGCAGCAGATTTAATGCAGCAGATTTCATTTTATTGCTTTGATGCAGCAGATTTGCTTGTATCTCTTTGATGCAGCAGATTTGCTTTTATACTCATTGATGCAGCAGATTTGCCAAAATATGTCATAGAGAGAAATACTAGAAAAAATAGGAGTGAACACATCTATGCTTAGTAAAATATTATAGCTAAGTAACCAACTTTAAGCTTAAGCCAATTTGCTTCCAGGCTCAGCTGTGTGTCTTACATATTTGATTTGTCTGCACTGGCACATCGGATTACTACAAGACCGGTATCAATTTTGTTATTGTACACATAGTTTAATTAGTAAAATTGTACTGACAGGTTGACTGTAATGTTCCTCCCACCTGGTCACACCCCTGCTTAGTTGTACTAGGTTATGCTACACGACTCCAGGTATACAGTGCACTCTATTGTACATGTGGCTATGAATTAAAAGGGTTATCCAAGATCCTAACAACTGATTACCTGTCATGAAAATTGGTCATCAACATGACATCAGTGGTTGTCCAATGTAAAGCACCGAACAGCTGAAAACTGGCCTGGTAGCAACTAAAATATATGCTCTGGAACACAATTGTCCAGTTCCTTGCTTAGTGGCCATTAATTGTATCTTATCTACTATTAAAAAAAAATGGAGATAAGGTGTACTACATGGAAGCGAACACTAAGCAATATACAAAGCTTCTGCACAATGCTTCGTTTTGGCAGTTGCAGAACAGTTTTCAGCTGTCTCTGGCCGCCACCGATCTCATATTGATGACGTCCTATGGGCAGGTAATTAGGTTTTAGTAGAGATGAACAGATCAGGCAAAAATCAACTTCGGGGTACTTTGCACGTTGCGACATCGCTAGCATCGGCTAGCGATGCCGAGCGTGATAGTCCCCGCCCCGTCGCACATGCGATAACTTGTGATAGCTGCCGTAGCGAACATTATCGCTACGGCAGCTTCACAAGCACTTACCTGCCCTGCAACGTCGCTCTGGCTGGCGACCCGCCTCCTTCCTAAGGGGTGGGTCGTGCGGCGTCACAGCAACGTCACACGGCAGGCGGCCAATAGAAGCAGAGGGGTGGAGATGAGCGGGACGTAAACATCCCGCCCACCTCCTTCCTTCCGCATAACCGGTGGACGCAGGTAGGTGATGTTCCTCGCTCCTGCAGCTTCACACACAGGGATGTATACTGCTGCAGGAACGAGGAACAACATCGTATCGCCTATTGGTGCGACATTATGAAAATGACCGACACTACACAGATCACCGATTTTCGACGCTTTTGCGATCGTTTATCGGTGCATCTAGGCTTTACACGTTGCGACATCGTTACTGGCGCCGGATGTGCGTCACTTTCGAATTGACTCCAACGATATTGCAGTAGCGATGTCGCAGCGTGCAAAGTACCCCTTAGCTTGTTTGTGTGGATTTTATCAAGAAATTTGATTGACAGAGAAGTTGTTCTCCACAAATTTAATGTCCCTTATTATGGTCTGGGGTTTTGGTTGTCTAGTGATATAAATACTCACATTCTTGTAAGAGGCACCAGTCACACAGGTGTAGTGCACAGCATCTAGCTTATACAGTCTATTAGTGATGCCCATACTGTAAAGTCAGGTGGACACCCCACAGGGGCAGGCACCCTAGTTTACAATGGCCACATGTATTTGTATTAGTTTTGTGACCTTTGTTGGTAAATAAGACTGCCTTTTTTTCTGGTATTTTTTATTTTTTTTGTCTATTTGTTGAGTTTTTGTAATCTGATAGAAGCATGTTCTAGAAGCAGAGAACCTTATTCCAGCTCTGTGTCACTTACTAGACTGCTTGATGCAGTATTTTGATAGAATAAATGTTTTATCTGCTGTAGGCATAGCAGTGGTCAGTATGCTGAACTCTATAACCCCACCCACACCACTGATTGGCAGCTTTCTGTGTACACTTTACATTGTTTGCAAGCGGCCAATTCGTTGTCAGGGCGCAACGAATTCCTTCTAATTAAAGGAAATTTGTCAAGAGGTTTTTGTTACTTCATTTGAGAGCAGCATAATGTAGAGACAGGGAACCTTGTTCCAGTGATGTGTCACTTATTACATTGTGTGCTGTAGCTTTAATGCAATCAGTGTTTTATCAGCAGGAGATTATCAAAAATCATACTCAACATACTATTCACATTTAGTGTAGTAAAAAAGAGGAAAAAGAGTTGGCACTTTACTTTCCTTAAAAAATCCAAAAACACACAAGCAGCTCTGAGATGCAAGGGGCATGTGGATGACAGCTGTTTCGTGCTACAGGGGAGGGACCTGTTGAAGTGCAATCCATGTAGCACCAAATAGCTGTTGTCCACATGCTCATTGCATCTCAGAGCTGCTTGTGTGTTTTTTGATTTTTTTTTAAGGAAGGTGAAGTGCCAACTCTTTCTTCTTTGTTGCTATGCTCAAGATATTACTTGACAATTTGAGCACCACCAGAATCCTAATCTGAAGTGTACGGGGAATAAATCTACATTGTACCGATTTATGCATGTGAGTAGTGCTGAACTTTCCTTTTTTTCATTATACTGTTCACCTTTCCAGCTGTGCCCATTGTTCCCTGCCCTCTGACCAGTCCTCGAGTGATATCTCCTGCCCGGTGTTCATTCTGGCCCAGGACTTCCAGCTGCAAATAGATGCAATTAACTCTGGGGCCTGCTTATGGCCATCAACCTTGAGATAAGGTTTTTCTTTTTAATCTTTTGCAATGGTGGCCACCAGTGGCTGACATTTTGCTGAAATTACAAAAAAAAACCATATTCTCTAGAAATTTGCCCATATCTAGTTGTTAGGTCTTGGAACACTCCTTTAGGCCCCTTCACATGTCAGTGATTCTGGTACGTATGTTGCAGTTTTTATACATACCAGAATCATGGACATACAGTTAGGTCCAGAAATATTTGGACAGTGACACAAGTTTTGTTATTTTAGCTGTTTACAAAAACATGTTCAGAAATACAATTCTATATATAATATGGGCTGAAAGTGCACACTCCCAGCTGCAATATGAGAGTTTTCACATCCAAATCGGAGAAAGGGTTTAGGAATCATAGCTCTGTAATGCATAGCCTCCTCTTTTTCAAGGGACCAAAAGAAATTGGACAAGGGACTCTAAGGGCTGCAATTAACTCTGAAGGCGTCTCCCTCGTTAACCTGTAATCAATGAAGTAGTTAAAAGGTCTGGGGTTGATTACAGGTGTGTGGTTTTGCATTTGGAAGCTGTTGCTGTGACCAGACAACATGCGGTCTAAGGAACTCTCAATTGAGGTGAAGCAGAACATCCTGAGGCTGAAAAAAAAGAAAAAATCCATCAGAGAGATAGCAGACATGCTTGGAGTAGCAAAATCAACAGTCGGGTACATTCTGAGAAAAAAGGAATTGACTGGTGAGCTTGGGAACTCAAAAAGGCCTGGGCGTCCACGGATGACAACAGTGGTGGATGATCGCCGCATACTTTCTTTGGTGAAGAAGAACTCGTTCACAACATCAATTGAAGTCCAGAACACTCTCAGTGAAGTAGGTGTATCTGTCTCTAAGTCAACAGTAAAGAGAAGACTCCATGAAAGTAAATACAAAGGGTTCACATCTAGATGCAAACCATTCATCAATTCCAAAAATAGACAGGCCAGAGTTAAATTTGCTGAAAAACACCTCATGAAGCCAGCTCAGTTCTGGAAAAGTATTCTATGGACAGATGAGACAAAGATCAACCTGTACCAGAATGATGGGAAGAAAAAAGTTTGGAGAAGAAAGGGAACGGCACATGATCCAAGGCACACCACATCCTCTGTAAAACATGGTGGATGCAACGTGATGGCATGGGCATGCATGGCTTTCAATGGCACTGGGTCACTTGTGTTTATTGATGACATAACAGCAGACAAGAGTAGCCGGATGAATTCTGAAGTGTACCGGGATATACTTTCAGGCCAGATTCAGCCAAATGCCGCAAAGTTGATCGGACGGCGCTTCATAGTACAGATGGACAATGACCCCAAGCTTACAGCCAAAGCTACCCAGGAGTTCATGAGTGCAAAAAAGTGGAACATTCTGCAATGGCCAAGTCAATCACCAGATCTTAACCCAATTGAGCATGCATTTCACTTGCTCAAATCCAGACTTAAGACGGAAAGACCCACAAACAAGCAAGACCTGAAGGCTGCGGCTGTAAAGGCCTGGCAAAGCATTAAGAAGGAGGAAACCCAGCGTTTGGTGTTGTCCATGGGTTCCAGACTTAAGGCAGTGATTGCCTCCAAAGGATTCGCAACAAAATATTGAAAATAAAAATATTTTGTTTGGGTTTGGTTTATTTGTCCAATTACTTTTGACCTCCTAAAATGTGGAGTGTTTGTAAAGAAATGTGTACAATTCCTACAATTTGTATCAGATATTTTTGTTCAAACCTTCAAATTAAACGTTACAATCTGCACTTGAATTCTGTTGTAGAGATTTCATTTCAAATCCAATGTGGTGGCATGCAGAGCCCAACTCGCCAAAATTGTGTCACTGTCCAAATATTTCTGGACCTAACTGTATGCAGACCTATTAAAATCAATGGGTCTGCATACACATCAGTGATTTCTCACTGACGTGTTTCCATGTAGCGCATGTGGCGCGTGTGCTCCGCACAGAGACAAGTTCATTTTTTCTGGCATCACTGATGTCACATGGACCAGACAGTGGTGTGATCCGTGAAACACGAATAAGAAAAACATGTACATTTAAAAGAAAAAGCTTTTTAAAATCACCCGTCTCCAGCTATGCTGTCTTCAGCCGCTGCTGTCTCCTGCTTCCAGCCCGCTAATTATGCTCATGCATATGCACTGCACCACCGACCCGGAAGTAGCTGCAGAGGGGAGACTGCGGCGGCCGGAGACAGCATCGTGGAAGACTTCAGCACTATGGACAGCAGTGGTATGGACAGGTTAGTATAAGTGCCTGATCTCCGAGTATCATCACAGATAGCACACGGAGCTGACACGTGTGCAAAAATCACGGCACACGGAGGGACACACAACGTGTGTGTTTTTCACTGACATGTGAAAAGGCCTTAACCTGAGATGATATGTGGATCATTTGTTATATTTGTATGTGCACTGATTGTACTAATCACCTATACCAGGTGTGGCTCAGAGATATGTCTGCCTTTGATCTATTAGCGTTGCTCCTTGGACAGTAATTTCTGGGGTACGGTTCTGAAGAATGAAATCTCATCAGATTTCCCATTGAGAAACCATCACTGAACATTTATTTGCTGCCTAAGCTACACCTGCTTTGCCCATTACAAAGAATACACAAGTGAGTTAAGCTACCACGGCCAAGACAAATTAGCTAGATTTTGTTTGGAAAAATGGATTTTAGCACATGCGTTAACTACCAAAGAAGTGTTCCCGCTAGATGTATGTGACGGGACCAATTTATACTCAATGTTTCAAAATAGCACGCTTTATATTGA
Organism: Anomaloglossus baeobatrachus; assembly: GCF_048569485.1. Taxonomy (NCBI): domain Eukaryota; kingdom Metazoa; phylum Chordata; class Amphibia; order Anura; family Aromobatidae; genus Anomaloglossus; species Anomaloglossus baeobatrachus. The sequence goes on from NC_134354.1 coordinate 68,983,591, forward strand.
ATACACCAGTAGCAACAAAAATGAATTGTAGATTTCATTAGAAAAAGAAATTGGTTTTGGTTTGTTTTATCTAAATGATTTGCAGTATTAGTCATTTTTATTCCCCAACATGAAAATATGATATCCGTATACTGCGTAAATGTATTTATTACTCAAACCAAACCTAGAGTGTTATATTACAGTACAGCAAAAAGCAGGAATATATTGACGATATACAATCACATAGTGAGCCCAGTTTCAGATGCGCATATTACCCTACGAAGCCGTCAGTTCGGGGTCAGCAGTTGGGCCAGGACTTGCACTAGATTAACCCCAGAATGCATACCTGGGGCCTCGCAGGCCTGCTAGGTTACTTGTTTTCTATGGTAGATTTCTATGGTTGCGCGTTCTAGGGTTAAAGAGCAATGCTATGTAATAATAACATTAGTATGCAAAATTTGGGTTTATGATAATGTTTTCAAATCCAATGACTGATACATATATTTTCTTATGCTTTAATTAAAAAAAAAATAAAAAATGCTTCTATTTTTTACCATCACGTATGGAATTTTCACAAAACGAGCGTTAAATTACAAATAAGCGAGATGAACAAGAAAAATCTTTATTGAAGCCAAAATGTACTATATATTATACATAAACATCTGTTGAACATTCATTCTGCAACTTTATTGGAAATTGATTCTTGCGCCTTTTCCTTATGTTTTCCAAAATTTTTTTGATACTTCAGCCTTCGGCTCTTCTCCAAGAAGCCTCCAGCAGTCGTCCCCCCATCATACTCACATTCCATCTACTTTGGTATCGTCTTTTAAGAAAGTAGCCCAAACTGTAATGTAAAAAAATGTAACTTCAAATTCATCAGACTACTCAAGTCTCAAGATGTGACTGTAGGAAGGCCAGGGACAGGGGTGGCTATGCTATCTCTCATCTTAGGGGTCTCTAGGCAAACCCTAACCTCAAGGTTATTCTTACTGGTGGAGATTGCCTGAGTCCTGAGTCCTGTGCCTGGCTAAACTCCTGACCAAAACTGATCATAATCCCTTCCCCCACTAGTGAAAAAAGGGGCAAGAGAGATAGAAATTCACAGAGTATTGGTTCTATGTGTGTTATTGTGAAGCCCCACGGGTGCTGTGTCGGTGCATACCTTCAGGGACTCCACGTAGCTGGTGCTGGTCACAGGTAGGGAATCTTCAGTTTTGATCGTGACGCCACTCTCAGATTTGCGGTCAGAGGGGACCGCCACTGCAGATTAGGAGGCACCTGGGGCTGATGGTGGGTGCAGTCGGGTGTAGTAGCCTCCTGAGAGTGAGGCAAGCCCCAGGGCCCTTTGTAAAGCTGTAGTACCACAAGTCGCAGAATGACCACACACAGGCAGAGTGTCTTTCAGGGTTTTTACTCACTTCAGGTGGCAGGGTGAGTAACCCGGGCGTAGCTGGGATGAACCAGGTGGGAACCAGGTATCCTTCCGGCTGACTGTATGAGGGTGACTACAAACTCGCCTTCCTTAGCCCTTGGTGGTTTGGGGTGACCCCGACTTTGAGTCCCTATGGGGGTCACCCAGGGAAGATGCTCCAAGCCTCTCTCCCCTTCTTGTTGTGCCGTGTGCTTGTTCCCCGGGCCAGGCCACTCCAGCCTCTTGCCTCCTGTGACCTATGGGCCCTACTTGCGGTTACGTGGCTGCGGCTTTTGGTTGTTGTGGTGTGGGCTGTAAGAGCCCCACACCGGCAGGTTTAGCAGGGAAAGGTGAATCTATCCTCGCTTCGGGATCTGCCGCCCGGTTGGGCCTGGTGCTCTCTAGAAGTCTCCTTACTTCCCACTCCGTGCACTCTCTAGCTGAAGCTGGCTTTCAGGCAGCACTCCTAGTTGACCATTCTCCCCCGTCTGTAGTCACTGCGCGGGCGCTGTTAGACAGCATCAGCCCCACAGGTCTGCTCCTCACTGAGCCCTCTGGAGTTCTCTGCTCTAACTGACTCACTGCTCCTCCTCTCCTGTTCTTGCCTACGCCACCTAGCAACCAGACTCTCCACCACACCCCTTGAGAGGAGATGGAGGCTCTACCCCCTCCACTATTCCAGTGAAGGTGAAGGCTTGCCCCCTCCTGGGATCCCCAGGGGTCCTCTCATGGGTACATGTGTGAGACCTGATCACTATGCGCCTGTGTTCCACACCCCTGTCAGCCTTCTGGATTACCTGTCTTGTACTGTCCCCAGCATGGGTGCAGTACTCAGTGGTGCCTGACCAGGTCAGGGGCGCCACATTCCCCCTTAGTTATCACCAGCACGTCCTCGGGCTGCAAGACAACATTTTTAAAATGCATAAAACATTAAAACATGTAAAACATTTAAAAGCACCAGGTATCAGACATCACCACCCTCCACCCACAAGTCCGTTAACCCACCCAAAACCCTCTCAGGAGGCAGGTCACCGGTCCTGTTGGTAACCAGGTCTGGGCCATCCGTTTCCCCAGACCTTTCCTCCAATCTTCCTCTCCCGTTGGCCGCGGCTTCAGCCACTTCTGGCAGGATGTAGAGGCGGCTTTCATGGGCTGGTGGTTTCAGGGTATACCTGGCCTGGTGGATCCGCGCCGTCAGCCTCTTCTGGCAGGATGCAGAGGCGGCCTCCACAGTTGGTGCTGACCAGGTACCCTCTTTGTGGTGGTGAGCCAAGGCCCCATAAACAGGCGTGCTCTCTGGTCGCAGGTGAGCCAAGGCCCTTTTCTACGGACGGGCCCCCCTGGTTGCAGACGAGCCAAGCCCCTAAACAGGCTGGCCCTGGTGGTGGTGCCACTGGTGTAACTATTTACACTGCGAGAGTTTGTGGCTATAGCAAGTTCATAGCCTTAAAGTTTATTTCTCACAATAGTTTTTGTGGGCGCATTTCTTAAACGTTGCAAACAAAACTTGTCAAACTTTAACTGGTCAAAACTTCTTACTTTCCTTTACTTTACTCCTCTTTTTCACTAGGGCGAGGGCACGTTGGGCACTGGCACCTGTGACTTTCTTGCTCTTTGTCTCTTTCTTCATCTGTGGTTGCCTCATCTATAGGTTCTGTGTCTTTCCTTTCTTGGTCTGCATCTGATTCCTTTTCTGTATCTGTTTCTTTATCTCTGTCTTGTCTTTCTTGTCTTTCTTGTCTTTCTTGTCTTTCTTGTCTTTCTTGTCTTTCTTGTCTTTCTTGTTGCAGGGGATGGCTGTAAGGTTTGTTGGGACATAGCGCTACGTCCAGAGCATACAATCCTCTTTCGCCTTGATGCAGGGTGAACTGAACGGAATCTCCCATCTTTAGATTTCTGCAAGGGTGTCCTCTTGGCAGATGAGCGTTCACATCTCTGCGGTTTACAAATATCCCTTCTTTTATTCCTGGTGCTACAATGAATCCATAGCCGCTTTTCAGATTAAAGTCTTCCACTACGCCATAACACAGGGGTCCTCTAGCCTGGGCTTTGGACTCTCTCAACAAACGCTTCTCCTTTAGGTCTCTGGCGGTGACTGCTCTCTGTTCAGGAGACTGTGGTGCTGGAGCAAACTGTGTTCTTCTGCGCCGTGTCTTGCGGGCTGGGTTCTGTAGAGGGCAGCTCACAAACTCCCAGGTGAGGTCTTGGGGCTGATCTTCGTCAACAGACGGTGTCAGGTCTTCCTCATCCCAGCGGGAGTATGGCAGCATTTCCGGCTCTGAATACACATCTGCCGCGGGTGGCACTGGAGTCGGAGTCAACCCCTCTGCTTCCTGGCCTCCTCTCCCCCTTAGTTCTTCCTGGCACTCCAGCTGTGGCAGTGCCGGGGATGGCTGCTCTTCGGCCGGCCCAGGTGAGGGACTCCTTGGTGTAGCTGCTGCAGGAGTTAGCAGGAGACTCTTTGGGGTATGCGGAGGGGGTATGTACTGGCTCACCAACCATTGTGGAAATTTGGCCTCCAGGTCAGCCTTCATCTGCCAATATGCAGGGTCTTCACCCACCGTGGGCTGCCTATCAGGAACCTCTGTGGACCGGGGAGCGGTGTCTGCTCTGGCCTTACAGGCCGGGGTAAATGCTGAGGTAGCCTTTTCTTGGCGGGCCGCGCCTGGCATGGCGGCGGCCTGGTCTTGGCGGGCCGCGCCCTGTATGGCGGCGGCCTGGTCTTGGCGGGCCGCGCCCTGGATGGCGGCGGCCTGGATCAGTGTCGCTGTGGCAGGAGGCTCTGTGCAGGCTGGGCTGGACGTCGCTGCAGCAGTCTGGGCTTGGCGGGCCGCGCCCTGTATGGCGGCGGCCTGGTCTTGGCGGGCCGCGCCCAGGATGGCGGCGGCCTGGTCCTGGCGGGCCGGGCAGGGCATCGCTGCAGGGACTGGGTCTTGGTGGGCCGAGCAGGGCATCGCTGCAGCCGCTGGGGCTTGGAGGGCCGCACCTGGCGTGGCTGCGGCCTGCTTCAGCGTCGCCGCACCGGACGCCTCTTCAGGGACCGCGGACGTGGCAGCAGGGGTCGGGGCACTTGCGCGGGCCGGGGCATCATTCGACTCACCCGTTGTTGGTAGCACTGGGGTCTGCGTCGTCGCCGTCCCGCCTGACACCCGGCGCGCAGCTCTCCCTTCATAGGCCCGAACCGCCGCGGTCATCTCCTGCAGTTCCATCCGTTCCTCCCGAATCTGCTCCACGACCCGGGTCTCTAGCCGGTTGCAAAACTGGGCCAGCTCTCGGTACCACCAGGCAGCGGAGCCTGGTTCTGGGTTCCTGCGGTCAGACGCCATTTCTTCTGCGCCGTCTTCTGCACGGTCTCCCAGCAGTGGACTCTTCGCTGCCTCCTGTAACAAGCTGTCCAGTTTCTGCTCCGCCTCTTTCAGCAACTCCTCTCCCAGCAGCAGGCTTGTGGCTCTCTTTCCTTCCCGCCGTCTCTCGACGCTTCCACTCTCATAGCTGGCAAGGTCAGAACTCTGCAGGGGATCTCTGGGTAGCCACACCTCTTCGTGGGCGGTAACTTCTTCCAGCGCGGGCTGCTGTTGTTTTTCAGCGCGCTTTTCATGGTGGCAATATGGCGGCGCTTCCAATTTTTCAAGCGGACCGCCCAGGCACATGGTCACCTGTCTGGACAGGTCTAGTCCTTATCCTGTTCGTGACGCCAGATGTGAAGCCCCACGGGTGCTGTGTCGGTGCATACCTTCAGGGACTCCACGTAGCTGGTGCTGGTCACAGGTAGGGAATCTTCAGTTTTGATCGTGACGCCACTCTCAGATTTGCGGTCAGAGGGGACCGCCACTGCAGATTAGGAGGCACCTGGGGCTGATGGTGGGTGCAGTCGGGTGTAGTAGCCTCCTGAGAGTGAGGCAAGCCCCAGGGCCCTTTGTAAAGCTGTAGTACCACAAGTCGCAGAATGACCACACACAGGCAGAGTGTCTTTCAGGGTTTTTACTCACTTCAGGTGGCAGGGTGAGTAACCCGGGCGTAGCTGGGATGAACCAGGTGGGAACCAGGTATCCTTCCGGCTGACTGTATGAGGGTGACTACAAACTCGCCTTCCTTAGCCCTTGGTGGTTTGGGGTGACCCCGACTTTGAGTCCCTATGGGGGTCACCCAGGGAAGATGCTCCAAGCCTCTCTCCCCTTCTTGTTGTGCCGTGTGCTTGTTCCCCGGGCCAGGCCACTCCAGCCTCTTGCCTCCTGTGACCTATGGGCCCTACTTGCGGTTACGTGGCTGCGGCTTTTGGTTGTTGTGGTGTGGGCTGTAAGAGCCCCACACCGGCAGGTTTAGCAGGGAAAGGTGAATCTATCCTCGCTTCGGGATCTGCCGCCCGGTTGGGCCTGGTGCTCTCTAGAAGTCTCCTTACTTCCCACTCCGTGCACTCTCTAGCTGAAGCTGGCTTTCAGGCAGCACTCCTAGTTGACCATTCTCCCCCGTCTGTAGTCACTGCGCGGGCGCTGTTAGACAGCATCAGCCCCACAGGTCTGCTCCTCACTGAGCCCTCTGGAGTTCTCTGCTCTAACTGACTCACTGCTCCTCCTCTCCTGTTCTTGCCTACGCCACCTAGCAACCAGACTCTCCACCACACCCCTTGAGAGGAGATGGAGGCTCTACCCCCTCCACTATTCCAGTGAAGGTGAAGGCTTGCCCCCTCCTGGGATCCCCAGGGGTCCTCTCATGGGTACATGTGTGAGACCTGATCACTATGCGCCTGTGTTCCACACCCCTGTCAGCCTTCTGGATTACCTGTCTTGTACTGTCCCCAGCATGGGTGCAGTACTCAGTGGTGCCTGACCAGGTCAGGGGCGCCACATTATCTCCTACAATATCAAACACAGAGTATAATACACCTAGAACCAATACTCTGCAAGAGAAATAGAACCATGGATAAAAACAGACAGGACAAAAAAAACAAAACTGACACACTGAAAACACACAGGAACCAATAATGAGAGACTCAGGAGAAAAGCAAGAGCAGAAAGATAGTAACAAAAAGACAACAATGGTTAAATCCACAACCACACACAACAAGTACTACAACCACCATTTAGTCTGCACCACAACACCTCACTAGACTAGCTTAAATAAACTATAGCTGGCACTAACTGAAGTGTCCAGCCAGCATATATGGGATGGGAGCAGATGGGACTGTCCCACAACATGTGATCAAAGGTGACAAGCAGACCAGCAGAGATTAACTCTTGCTAGCCTGCCAATGAACTACCAATTTGTTGGTCGACTCCCTGCACTGATTACAGATGTCAGAGAAGTTATCAGGCGGAGTATCAGAATCAGTGGTCTGAACAGATGTCAGTCATCGCAGTTAGTAAATACCTCTGTGTAACACTAAGGCCCCATTACATGCTACATTTATCTGATGAGAGGTAGTCGGGGTCACGGTTTTTGTGACGCACTTCTGTAGTCGTTAGCGACGTCGTTGCGTGTGACACCTATGAGCGACTCTGAACGATCGCAAATGTAGCGAAAATCGTTGATCGTTGACACGTCATTCATTTTCAAAATATTGTTCGTCGTTTGGAACGCAACAGTCATATTGCAACGTTTGACACCCTGCCAACGACAAACAACATAGTTTGTGCATCCGTCATCAGCGACGCGGGCGTGTCGTTACAAACAAAGCTCCACGCCTTCTCTGCTGTGATTGGTGGTCACACCTGCATTCTGATTTGTCAGGTATGGTTGAAAAGGCTGACATAAAGTTTCACAAAATGCGTCCTTTTATTAAAAAAATTGCAAAATCCGCATCAAAATCCGCATCAAATCCGCCGCATGATTCTTCATGAGTTTCCAAATATTCAGACCCACAAAAATGCCTTCAAGGTTGTACACTGAGGCTATGTGTCCACGGGAGAATGTATCTGCGGATTTTTCTGCATCAAAATCCGCAGCTTTCCCGCAAAATCCGCAGGTGCGGATTTGCCGTGGATTTGCGGCGGATTTGATGCGGATTTTGATGCGGATTTTGCAATTTTTTTTTTTTCAATTTTAACCCCTTCACGACCATGGACGGAAAGATCCGTCCTTGTGCCCTGGGCCTTAACGACCAAGGACGGATCTTTCCGTCATGGCGGAATCGCGGCACCGGAGCCTCCGGTGACTGCAATATGTTAACAAAAACCGCAGATTCGGGGAGGAGGGGACCTGTTCCTGACCTTAGGAGGGGTGGTGCCTCCTCCCCGGACCTACGGAGGCTGTGATTGGCTGACGAACGCCGCTCAACCAATCACAGCCACTGTAATGTTCCAGCCATTTAAAATGACTGAAACATTGAAATCCAGCCCTGGCCAGTGCAGCTGTAGCACTGGCCATTGGCTGGAGCTGGGTGACCTCACTGGATCACACTCCCCCAGCTCCACTGCTCTGATTGGAGAGATCGGCCTTGTGACCGATTTCTCCAATCACAGTGGACCTGTTGCCGGTGACCGCCCCCATCAGCTTCCCTTGTCCCTGCAGCACGCCAGCACACTGAGCACAGTGAGTGTGTACACAGTGCAATGGCAGGGCGACAAGCTCCGGTCCCATGCTGTTATGAGACCGGAGCATGGGACCCGGAAGTTGCCGCGCTGCCATTGCACTGTACGAAAAGCGTCCCGATCCGCCGCCGCCGCCGCTGCCCTCCGCGATCTGCCACCTATCTCCCCGATCTCCTGCCCGCACCCTCACCCCCACACCTCCCGATCCGCTGCCGCCGCCGCCCTCCATCTGCCACAGTGCCACCGTTCCCCCCCAATCTGCTGCCCGGCCCCTCACCTCCGTGCAGCAGATCGGAGGGAGCGGTGGCACTATGACAGATGGAGGAGGACAGGGATCGTGCACCCTGTCCTACTCCATCTGTCATAGTGCCACCGCTCCCTCCGATCTGCTGCCCGGCCCCTCCCCCTCCGTGATGTGCTGCTCGCCCCCTCCCCTCCGTGATGTGCTGCTCGCCCCCTCCCCTCCGTGATGTGCTGCTCGCCCCCTCCCCTCCGTGATGTGCTGCTGGCCCCCTCCCCTCCGTGATGTGCTACACGTTCCCCCCACCTCTCACCCCCGTGGTCAGCTACCCGCCCCCTCCCCTGTCACCGCCGTGATGTGCGCTCCCTCCCCTGTCGCCGCCGTGATGTGCGCTCCCTCCCCTGTCGCCGCCGTGATGTGTGCTCCCTCCCCTGTCGCCGCCGTGATGTGCGCTCCCTCCCCTGTCGCCGCCGTGATGTGCGCTCCCTCCCCTGTCGCCGCCGTGATGTGCGCTCCCTCCCCTGTCGCCGCCGTGATGTGCGCTCCCTCCCCTGTCGCCGCCGTGATGTGCGCTCCCTCCCCTGTCACCGCCGTGATGTGCGCTCCCTCCCCTGTCGCCGCCGTGATGTGCGCTCTCTCCCCTGTCACCGCCGTGATCTGTGCTCCCTCCCCTGTCACCCCCGTGATCTGTGCTCCCTCCCCTGTCACCCCCGTGATCTGCTGTCCACTCTCCCTCCACCTCTCACCCCCGTGATCTGCGCTCTGCTCACCTGTCTCCCCCGTGATCTGCGCTCTCTCACCTCTCACCCCCGTGATCTGTGCTCCCTCACCTGTCACCCCGTGATCTGTGCTCCCTCACCTGTCACCGCCGTGATCTGCTGTCCACTCTCCCTCACCTCTCACCCCCGTGATCTGTGCTCTGCTTACCTGTCTCCTCCGTGATCTGTGCTCTGCTCACCTGTCTCCTCCGTGATCTGTGCTGCGCTCCCTCCCCCACCTCTCACCCTCCCCGATCTGCTGCCTCCTTCATCTCCTGTGATCCAGCTGCCTAGATCCATCCTGTAGGGTAACTATCCCCAATCTCCCCTTCCCACCCATCCCCCCCACCCGCCCCCCTCCCCCATCCTCTGCCGCTCCTGCATCCACTGCGCCCTCTCCCATCCGCCCCCACCCTATCCCAGCTGCCGTCTCACAATCACAGATGCTCCCTTTATATGCCGCTGCCCCCCCATCTGCTGCTGCCCCATCTGCCGCCCCCCCCCCATCTTCCGCTGTTTTTTTTTTTCTATGCCATGGGGGTCTAGTTTCCAAAATGGGGTCACATGTGGGGGAGCTCCACTGTTTCGGCACCTCAGGGGGTCTCCAAACAGCATGGAATACGCTAATTATCCCAGACAATTTTGCGTTTGAAACGTCAAATGACGCTCCTTGCCTTCCGAGCCCTGCTGTGCGCCCAAACATTTGAGTTCCACCACATATGAGGTATCTGCGTACTCAGGAGAAATTGCACAATACATTTTATGGTGCAATTTTTCCTGATACCCTTGTGAAAAAAAAAGCTACCTGGTTGAAGTAACAATTTTGTGGTAAAAAAAAAATTTGTTATTTTCACAGCTCAACTCTATTAACTTTTGTGAAGCCTCCAGAGGCTCAAAAGTGCTCAATAAACATCTAGATAAATTCCATGAGGGGTCTAGTTTCCAAAATGGGGTCACATGTGGGGGAGCTCTACTGTTTCGGCACCTCAGGGGCTCTCCAAACGCAACATGGTGCGGCTAACGATTCCAGCTAATTTTCTGTTCAAAAAAGTCAAATGGCGCTCCTTCCCTTCCGAGTCCTGCCGTGCGCCCAAACAGTGGTTTTTCGCCACATATGAGGTATCTGCGTGTTCAGTAGAAATTGCCCAACAAATTTTGGGGGTTCATTTAATCCTGCTACCCTTGTGAATATGCAATATTTGAGGCTAAATTAACATTTTTGTTGCAAAAAGTAAAATGTTCATTTTTTCCTTCCAAATTGCTTTAGTTACTGTGAAGCACCTGAAGGGTTAATAACCTTCTTGAATGTGGTTTTGAGTAGCCTGAGGGGTGCCGTTTTTGGAATGGTGTCACTTTTGGGTGTTCTGTGTCATGTAGACCTTTCAAAATCGCTTCAAATGTGATGTGGTCCCTAAAAAAAGTGGCTTTGTAAATTTTGTTGTAAAAATGAGAAATTGCTCATAAACTTTGAACCCCTATAACTTCCTTAAATTTTTTTTTTTTTTTTCCCAAAATTGTTCTGATGTAAAATAGACATGTGGGAAATGTTATTTATTAATTATTTTGTGTCATATGTCTCGTTGGTTTTAGAGCATAAAAATTCAAAGTTTGAAAATTACAAAATTTTCAAAATTTTCGCGAAATTTCCGTTTTTTCACAAAGAAATGCAAAAAATATCGGCCTAAATTTACCACTAACATGAAGCCCAATATGTCACGAAAAAACAATCTCAGAATCACCGGGATCCGCTGAAGCGTTCCAGAGTTATAACCTCATAAAGTGACACTGGTCAGAATTGCAAAAAATGGCCTGGTCTTTAGGGTCAAAATAGGCTTGGGGCTGAAGGGGTTAAAGGCAAAATGCGGATGAAAATCCGCAACAATAATTGACAGGCTGCAGATTTTTCCGCACGAAAATCCGCACGATTTCCGCTGCGGAAAAATCCGCAGCGTGGACACAGCATTTACAAAATGCCATAGAAATGGCTGGGGAGTAGCTGTGCTGCAGATTTTCGGAAAATCCGCGGCTTTTCCGCGAGAAATCCGCGGCAAAATCCGCGCATTTTCCGCAGCGTGGGCACATAGCCTGACAGTCAAAGGTCTATATACTGTAGAGGACTTGTATCTGGGCTCCTCTTCAATGCACATGCACATTAAGAACACATATATAAAATATGCACATGCATATACATTACACACACATTTGCACATTATGCACACAGAGACACATTATACTGTACGTATATACACACACTACGCACGAATATATAAAATGCACTAATATTTTTTTTCTACCATTTCTAACAAAAAAAACTATAAAAAATAGTTATATGCCGTAAAATGTATAATTTAAGCATTTTGTTGATGGTAATGTTTTTTTTTTTCATCTTCCCACATTTACAGTATATCTATAATGCCTATAACTTTTTTAAAGAATCACTATATGTGGTCATGTTTTTTGTCAGATGAATTATAGTTTTGACTCCCACATACAGTATTTAAGCATTATATGCAACAAAGTTAATTTTAAAAGTGATTTAAAAAAAATAGATCTTGGAATAATAATAATTTCCATAATTGGATGTGTTTAAAAAAAATGCTCCTGTGCTGAGATAATCTTATATATGTGTCCCTGCTGTGTACTGTGTAATGGCCGTGTCTGACCAGACAGGGAAATGGTCTGATCATACCACATCTCCTGGGCAGGGGAGGAAAAAAAGAGACATTACAGCACAGGATCTAAGCTGATTATTTATGTGAGGTAAAACATTTCCCTACCTGTTTGTAAAAAAATGTTCTAACTCAAAGAAAGAATTATTTGCAATTCTGTATACTCTTTATCCATCCTTCCCTGCCCAGGAGCTGTGGTATGAACAGACCATGTCCCTGTACAGTCAGACACAGCCATTACACAGTACACAGCAGGGACACATAGAAGATTATCTCAGCACAGAAACATTTTTTTAAACACATCCAATTATGCAAATTATTATTATTATATAAAAAAAATCTATTGACTTTGTTTGTGGGAAAACCTTTTAAGGGCTCATTCAGCCATCTGTTTTTCTTGTAAAAGTTCTAACCACGTTTTTCTATTATAGTCTGTTAACTTGTTTGTGTATTTTTGTGCACTGGGTGGTCACAAAAGCACGGAGATATGTCTGATTTTGATGTCAGTCCAGGATAAAACTCACCAATGCAAGCGGATGGGTATGTGAAAAATATCACATATATTTTTACCAGAGTTTTTGTACAGAACTTCATTAGAATTTGGTCATTGTGTCAGTTTTTAACTATTAGATACTGATTATTTTTTCTTGGCTAAAAAAAAATTAATTTATGGAGGTTTTTCAAATTTTATAGTTTGTGAAAAATATTTTACAAACTATAAAATTTGATAAACCTCCTTAATTTTTTTTTATCCAAGAAAAAATAACAGTTAAAAATTAGCAAAATGACCAAATTCTAATGAAGTACTGATCAAAAACACTGGTAAAAGTATATTTTATATACAATAAAAAAATCACTGATGTCTGCATGAGGCCTAAAGGCTGCTTTACACGCAGCGACATTGCTAGCGATGTCGCTATTGAAAGCACCCGCCCCCGTCGTTTGTGCGTCAAGGGGAAATCGCTGCTGGTGGCGCATAATATCGCTAGGACGCGTCACACATACTTACCTTCCTAGCAACATCACTGTGGGCGGCGAACAACCTCATTTTTAAGGGGGAGGTTAGTGCACCGTCACAATGACGTCACACAGCAGCCCGCCAGTAGAAGCGGAGGGGTGGAGACCAGCCGCATTAATGACATGTCCACCTTGTCGCCTTCAGGACGCAGGTACGTTGTTGTTCGTCATTCCCGGGGTGTCACACGTAGCGATGTGTGCTGCCTCAGGAAAGACGAACAACCTGCGTCCAGCACCAGCAACGATATTTGGGAAATGAACGACGTGTCAACGATCAACGATTAGGTGAGTATTTTTGATCGTTAGCGGTCGCTTGTAGGTGTCACACACAATGATGTCGCTAACGAGGCCAGATGTGCGTCACAAATTCCGTGACCCCAATGATATCTCGTTAGCGATGTTGTTGCGTTTGATGGGGCTTTAACAGTCCTAAGTTCTAATCCCATCATAGATGCATTATAAAAAAAGCAAAAAAAGAAATTAATAATGGCATCAAATAAACACAATGTGCCAGGGACCCTCACACGTGAAGTTGAAGGAGACTCTTCTTTGGGAGATGAGAGAGCAGTGTCCTGTGTCAGAAACTACAGGGTGGGCCTTTCTTTTATATGGATACACCTAAATAAAATAGGAATGGTTGGTGATATCAACTTCCTGTTTGTGGCTAATTAGTATATGGGAGGGGGGAAACTTTTCAAGATGGGTGGTGACCACGGCAGCCATTTTGAAGTTGGCCATTTTGGATCCAACTTTATTTTTTCCAATGGGAAGAAGGTCATGTAACACATCAAACCTATTGAGAATTTCACAAGAAAAAGACATTATGGGTGTCAGGTCCGAGCATTCCTACATGAACAGTGTCCTGGAAAGTGGATTGGTCATCGTGGGCCAGTTGAATTTTGTTTGCTTGTAGGAAGATGTATGATGTTATAATACAATTCACGTTGCTTATTTAATACAGAAGTGGTGAGTAGTGTTGAGCGAGTAGTTGACTATTCGTACTCGATATGCTGTTAGCAAGTACTGTCCGCTACTCGCATATTCATTACGAGTAGCGAACACAATGTAAGTCAATGGGAAATACTCGCTAAGTAGTGAGTAACCCGAAAGCCATACTATTCACTACTTGCACGAAAAACACGGCTTTCGGGTTACTCGCTACTTAGTGAGTATTTCCGATTGACTTACATTACACCCGCTACTTGTGATGAATATGTGAGTAGCGGACAGTACTTGCTAACAGCATAGCGAGTATGAATAGTCAACTACTCGCTCAACACTACTCCCCACTTTTGTATTAAATAAGCACCGTGAATTGTATTATTACATCATACATCTTCCTACAAGCAAACAAAAAATATTAGCTTTTAAAATTAGGAAAAAAGTAATATAAAATAGATTTAGAAATTGTATCTAGAATTTGTGAAAAACATTTAACTCTTGCCTATGATGTCATTGGTTTAAATATAAATTTTTAAAATGATTATTAATATTGTTATTACCACTTTAATTGAGTGTTTTCTATTTTTTGTGAGTAGTAAAGCAGTGTATTTACTTACATATTATATATATTTCATTGCTTGCACTTCCCTCTGATATGCAATGTGGGTAGGATCGACTGTCAAAAAGCTATCATTTCTGGTTATCCCGCTGGTTTTTTTTTCCATTTTCCCATTACTTTATTTCTTTTCCTTCGTGGGGATAATTTATTATTTATAGACACAAGAAATGTTTGCATAAGTCTCCAGCTTTATGTCTGAGATTAAAAGCTGGTTTGAAAAATGACAGCATGCGTGTCTAATGAAAACCACATTTTTCCAAATTAAAATATGCTGATTTTTTTTGTTCTGTGTTGATTCTGGAGAATGGTGGTTTATGTTTTTTTGTGCTTTTATCTCAGATAGTAAACGGATGGAAGTTTTTAAACAATCATCTCATACCTCTTCTTATAAGTTTCACACTTCTTATCTGGTGGTCTGGTAAGAAAATGTATTATATTTCCCACTGCGCCAATAAAACTAATCTTGCTTTAACATAAAAGACGACAGGGTATCGCTGCATGATTGTAAGGTTAACCCTTGTTCTGCCAGAATACATGTATGGTGTGGTTTGCATCATGTTAGAACACTTAAAGGGAACCTGTGACCAGGTTTTTCCCCTTGTAAGATGCGGTTACCACCAGTAAGCCCTTTTATACAGTTTTCAAGAATACTGTATATAAGAGCCCAGGCTGATCCATATAATGTAAAAAACACCATTATAATACTCACCTGAAGAGCGGTGCGGTCCGATGGGTGTTGCTGATCTCAGTCCGGCACCTCCTCCATTTTATGCGATTGCCATCCTCCTTCTCAACCCCGAGTGGATGACACGTCCTACATCATCCAATCAGAGTCCACGATTGCACTCCTGCCCATGCGCGCTTTGATCTGCCTAGCTGAGGTCAGAGCAAAGTACTGTAATGCACAGACGCAAGGAAAGGTCAAAGACCGTCAGCGCATGCACACTCCAATACTTTCATCTGCCCTTGGCCAGGCAGCTCAAAGTGCGCATGTGTAACACCCTCGGCAACAGCAGGGATTTGAATCCGTTCTATACAGTGATGCCACCGGCAGGGAAAATGAGCTTCCAGTATAACAATAAAACAATAACTAGATTTATTATAACGAATCTCACCCCTGTTTATATGGGGAGAAAAAAGTGAATAAAAGAAACAGTTAAATCCTTAACCCAACAATCCATACAATCAAAAAATATAGCTTGTTTTTCCTACCAGAAGAACATCCACATATCCATGGTCCCGATAAAGAAATATCTTCTTCTGAGCCAACAATGTCACCCCCTTTCCCTAAATATGTCCGGACTTAAACAGGATTAATTCCTAAAGGGAAGCTATAGCATGTGTCTGTTCTTCCAGTTCACAGTCTCAACATTATCCCCAATCTATAAACCTTCTGGGACCTCAATATGACCATTTTCAGATATACATATAAGTGAATTACAACCTAAATTCTCCTAACAAGAAATAACATATAATATGAATAACTATATTTGATTTTTTCTCTTTTCTTTTACAAGAATATGGACATTAGTAAATTATTTTAACAAGTAAAAAAACAAAATAAAATATCAATCCAATCCAGACAGGAAGGTGCCTTGTAATTTTCACCACGGGCTGTGGCCTTTCCAAACTTCACACCATGTCAACAACAATCCTTATCAATATTATTATTATTATTTATTATTATAGCGCCATCAATTCCATGGCGCTTTACATGTGAAAGGGGTATACATAATAGGGACAAGTACAATAATCATAAACAATACAAGGCACAGACTGGTACAGGAGGAGAGAAGTCCCTGCCTGCGAGGGCTCACAGGATAGGTGAGGATACAGTAGGTGAGGGTAGAGCTGATTGTACGGCGCTGTATCAGACTGAGGGTTACGGCAGGTTGTAGGCTTGTTGGAAGAGGTGGGTCTTCAGGTTCCTTTTGAAGCTTGTCAAGGTAGGCGACAGTCTGATATGTTGAGGCAGAGCATTCCAGAGTATGGGGGAAGGATGGGAGAAATATTGGATGCGATGGTGGGAAGAGGAGATGAGAGGGGAGTAGAGCAGGAGATCTTGTGAGGATCGAAGGTTACGTGCAGGTAAGTACTGGGAGACTAGGTCAGAGATGTATGGAGTAGACAGGTTGTGGATGGCTTTGTAGGTCATGGTTAGGGTTTTGAACTGGAATCGTTGGGCAATGGGAAGCCAGTGAAGGGATTGGCAGAGAGGAGAGGTCGGGGAGTAGCGGCGGGACAAGTGGATTAGCCGGGCAGCATAGTTTGGAATAGATTGTAGGGGAGCGAGACTGTTAGAAAGGAGGCCACAGAGCAGGAGGTTGCAATAATCCAGGCGTGAGATAATAAGGGCATGTACTAGGGTTTTTACAGCTTCTTGGGAAAGGAATGTACGGATCCCGGAAATATTTTTGGGTTGGAGGCGGGAGGAGGTGAAGAGGGCTTGGATGTGTGGCTTGAAAGAGAGATTAGAGTCTAGGATTACTCCCAGGCAGCGAGCACATGGGACTGTCAGGTGGGGGAGTTGAGTGATGAGGAGGAAAGATAATGAATTCTGTTTTGTCCATGTTCAATTTTAAGAATTGAGCAGAGAAAAAGGATGAAATAGCGGACAGACATTGTGGAATAGAGAAAATCAGGAACTTTTAGTCCAAGCGCGCCTCCCCTATCCTCGTATCCATGACAACCAACTGCCAGAACAAAACTTTAACCCTGCTCAGCTTGAGTGACAGAGCAGTGATGCATTAAAATTATTTTCCTAAATCCAGCAGCAAAGTTATATTTTTACTGCATAGTTCATCTATTATTCACATCACAGCATTCATAAAATTATTTAAGTATTGTTTTGTTAACATGTTATAAAATTTAGAATAACAGTGAGTGTTAGTGATATCTAGTGGTCAAATGTCATCGCAACAGGCATAACTTTATACATCCACATGGCTTGCAAGCACAACAGTATTATACATGGGATTGCTATGGTAACATGCAGCCACGTGGTATGAGAGGGTGGAGAGGTTCACATACAGAGAACCTGCCTGCAGCTGTGTGATAATGACGGAGCTCCACATGGTTTCCTTATATGGACAAAACTACGTCTTCTCCCAATCTGGTAGGACACACAATTAGCACTGTGTATATTGTCTATTCCTCCTCCCTGATAGGTTTA
This sequence comes from Anomaloglossus baeobatrachus, assembly GCF_048569485.1. Lineage (NCBI taxonomy): Eukaryota > Metazoa > Chordata > Amphibia > Anura > Aromobatidae > Anomaloglossus > Anomaloglossus baeobatrachus. The sequence continues at coordinate 69,000,926 of NC_134354.1, forward strand.
AATATTTTAGTGGGTGATATTATAGACCCACACAGCACTGGGATGGCAGTCTCCTGATGAAGCCAGCGTGATTGGCGGAACGCGTCGGGCTCTCACACTGTGACTCCGGGACCTTGTATTGCAGTTTTTGGTAACCTTCCTTAGTGACTGTTTGGACTCATTGTTATTATTTTTTATTTTTGGCTAGTTTAGCCTTTGTTATATACCATTTGGTGACAGTCTCAGGATATCCAGTAACAACTTGATGCAATACAAGCACATTTTTAGCATAGATGGAGTATATACTTAATTTTGTATAAGAATACCCAGATAGGGGGCAGTATTGTTGTGTTTACCCTCAATATGCTTGTCTATGCAATTCATATGTCCCATGTTGGAGGCAGTGTTTATGTCTGATTTTATA